>NC_056746.1:1491880292-1492007792 GCF_019279795.1 Protopterus annectens
AACTGGATGTATAAGTGAATTTAAGTACACTTTTATCTGTTCTTTTCCATATAGTTCTGCATTTAATTTATTTATTTGGCTTTCTCACTGAATATTAACTCAACTGAATGTTGTGGCTGTTTCTCTACAGAGTACTTGTTAGAATTTCTGTGTAGCCTTAGATAGCAGTGGGGGGGGTAGTTTCACCTCATCACTGATATCCTGTCCTGCCTTATTTAAGTGGTGTATTTTGAGATATTTCTGCTTATTATCTGAGCTTTGATGCTGTTAAGATCTACCTGAAATCAACTTTAAGTATAAGTGAATTTAAGTACACTTTTAGCTATGTTTTTTCATATAGTTCTGCATTTACTTTACTTATTTGTGTTTCTCACTGAATATTAACTCAACTGAAAGTTGTGGCTGTGTCCCTACAGAGTACTTGTTAGAATTTCTGTGTAGCCATTGACAGCAGTGGTGGGTAGTTTCACCTCATCACTGATAGCCTGTCCTGCCTTATATAAGTGGTACATTTTGGGTTATTTCTACTTATCATCTGAGCTTTGCTTCGGCTAAGATCTACCTGAAATCAACTGTACATATAAATGAATTTAAGTACATTTTTATCTGTTCTTTTTCATATAGTTCTGCATTTAATTTATTTATTTATGTTTCTCACGGAATATTAACTCAATTGAAAGTTGTTGCTGTGTCTCTACAGGGTACTTGTTAGAATTTCTGTGTAGCCATTGATAACAGTGGGGGGTAGTTTCACCTCTTCAGTGATATCATGTCCTGCTTTATATAAGTTTTACATTTTGGGTTAGAGCTTTGCTCCAGCTAAGATCTACCTGAAATCAACTGGACATATAAGTGAATTTAAGAACACTTTTATCTGTTGTTTTCCACATAGTACTGCATTTAATTTATTTATTTGTGTTTCTCACTGAATACTAACTCAACTGAAAGTTTTGGCTGTGTCTCTACAGAGTACTTGTTAGAATTTCTGTGTAGCCATTGATAGCAGTTAGTGGTAGTTTCACCTCATAACTGATATCCTGTCCTGCCTTATATAAGTGGTACATTTTGAGTTATTTCTGCTTATTATCTGAGCTTTGCTCCGGCTAAGATCTACCTAAAATCAACTGGACATAATAATGAATTTAAGTACACTTTTATCTGTTCTTTTTTATATAGTTCTGCTTTTAATTTATTTATTTGTGTTTCTCACTGAATATTAACTCAACTGAAAGTTTTGGCTGTGTCCCTACAGAAGACTTCTTATAATTTCTGTGTAGCCATTGATAGCAGTGGTGGGTAGTTTCACATCATCACTGATATCCTGTCCTGCCTTATATAAGTGGTACATTTTGGGTTATTTCTGCTTATCATCTGAGCTTTGCTTCGGCTAAGATCTACCTGAAATCAACAGTAGATCTAAGTGAATTTAAGTACACTTTTATCTGTTCTTTTTTATATAGTTCTGCATTTAATTTATTTATTTTTGTTTCTCACTTAATATTAACTCAATTGAAAGTTCTGGCTGTGTCTATACAGAGTACTTGTTTGAATTTCTGTGTAGCCATTGATAGCATTGGTGAGTAGTTTTACCTCATCACTGATATCCTGTCCTGCCTTATATAAGTGGTACATTTTGGGTTATTTCTGCTTATTTTCTGAGTCTTGTTCCGGCTAAGATCTACCTGAAATTAACTGAGTGAATAAGTGAATTTAAATATACTTTTATCTGTTTTTTTTTTTATATAGTTCTGCATTTAATTTTTTTATTTGTGTTTCTCACTGAATATTAACTCAATTGAAAGTTATGGCTGTGTCTCTACAGAGTACTTCTTAGAATTTCTGTGCAGCCATTGATAGCAGTGGGGGGTAGTTTCACCTCATCACTGATATCCTGTGTGGCCTTATATAAATGGTACATTGTGGGTTATTTCTGCTTATAATCTGAGCTTTGCTCCAGCTAATATCTATCTGAAATCAACTGGATGTCTAAATGAATTTAAGTACACTTTTATTTGTTCTTTTTCATGTAATTCTGCATTTAATTTATTTATTTGTGTTTATTACTGAATATTAACTGAACTTAAAGTTGTGTCTGTGTCTCTACAGAGTATTTGTTATAATTTCTGTGTAGCCATTGATAGCAGTGTGGAGTAGTTTCTCCTCATCACTAATATCCTGTCCAGTCCTATATAAGTGCTACATTTTGGGTTATTTCTGCTTATTATCTGAGCTTTGCTCCGGCTAAGATCTACCTGAAATCAACTAGATGTATATGTGAATTTAAGTACACTTTAAGCTGTTCTTTTTCATATAGTTCTGCATTTAATTTATTTATTCATGTTTCTCACTGAATACTATCTCAACTGAATGTTGTGGCTGTGTCTCTACAGGGTACTTGTTACAATTTTTGTGTAGCCATTGATATCAGTGGGGGGTTTACCTTATCACTAATATCTTGTCCTGCCTTATATAAGTGGTAGCTTTTGTTTTTTTTCTGCTTATTTTCTGAGATTTGCTCCGGCTGAGATCTATCTGACATCTACTGGATGTATAAGTGAAATTAAGTACACTTTTATCTGTTTTTTCATATAGTTCTGCATTTAATTTATTTATTTGTGTTTCTCACTGAGTATTAACTCAACTGAAATTGTGGCTGTGTCTCTACAGAGTAATTGTTAGAATTTCTTTGTAACCATTGATAGCAGTGGGGAGTAGTTTCACCTCATCACTGGTATCCTGTCTTGCCTTATATAAGTGGTACATTTTGGGTTATTTCTGCTTATTATCTGAGCTTTGCTCTGGCTAAGATCTACCTGAAATCAACTGGACATATAATTTAATTTAACTATAGTTTTATCTGTTTTTTTTTTTCGTATAGTTCTGCATTTAATTAATTTAGTTTTGTTTCTCACTTAATATTAACTCAGCTGAAAGTTCTGCCTGTGTCTATACAGCATACTTGTTAGAATTTCTGTGCAGCCATTGATAGCATTGGTGGGTAGTTTCACCTCATCACTGATACCCTGTCCTGCCTTATATAAGTGGTAGATTTTGGGTTATTTCTGATTATTATCTGAGCCTTGCTCTGGCTAAGATCTACCTGAAATTAACTGGATGAATAAGTGAATTTAAGTACACTTTTATCTGTTTTTTTTATATAGTTCTGCATTTAATTTTTTTATTTGTGTTTCTCACTAAATATTAACTCAACTGAAAGTTGTGGCTGTGTCTCTACAGAGTATTTCTTTTTTTTTTTCAATTCCTTTTTGTTAGGATTATATCAAAACCAAATGAAGACAAGAAAATGATATAACAGAGAATAAAACAATAACATACAATATACAGACCTACAAACATAAAACCTATATACATTAGATAACCTATATACAGTTTTCATCTATATCAAGCTATGCAGCATACAGAAATATGCATTGCAATCATGTCAGAATGAGTTCAAATATAATTTTCCAAGTGTCCTTCTGGGTCCTTTTTCTCCTCATGGAAAATCATAAATATTTATGAGCCAGGAGTTGTTTACTAGCTGTTTGCTTGAATCCATCCCATGTTATTTTGGACCTGTCTTTCCAATTTAATGTGATGTAGTATTTTATTAGCATAAATGTTGTAACTAGAATGTGCGTGTGATTATTCTTCATTCCTATAGGAGGTACGTGTAAGAGGGCAAATTTTCAAGATAAGGTTGATTTTTCATAACCCATTTTCTCTAATTTGACTCTTAAGGCACACCAAAGTTTGTATGTACATTTACAACTCCAAAATATATGAATAATATCAGCTTCTTTGGAGGGACAGAATTGGCAAAAAGGTGGGAGTTCTTTGTACATTTTATTTAATATTGTGGGCGTAAAATATGCATTGTTTAGGATCATAAGTTGAGTATATCTGAGCTTCTGAAGGAGAATGTCTTTGGAAAATTTCTGAATTGCCTGTGCAATTTTATTGGAGGTAATTGTAGGGTCTTGTTTTGTCCAGTAATTGGAGTGGATAGCTTCTTTCATGTGTCTAAGTGAGATAATGAATTTATAGGTATTTGAGATCATTTTTTTTTTCTGTGTCATCATATCCTAAAGTGTTCTACATGTATCTATATGTTGATCTGGGATGTCAGTATCCTTCCAAAATCTGTAACATACTTCTTTCAGTTGTCTTATCATAATTGTATATTTAAACGGGAGATTAAGTTTGTTTCTAATATTAGTTAAAGATTCCTGCCTAAGTAGATAAATGTCTAAAACTGTCTTTTCTTTCAGTAGTGGGTATGAATTCAGGTCAGTCATCTTTTCATTTAGTTGAATATTGGGGTTAAGGTGTAATGGTTGGAAAGTATAAAAAGCAGTTAATAGATTTAGCGATTGGAAGAGATTTTGTGTTATTTTAATTTTTTCTCATATGTCATTTTGTATTTTGTATCTTCTTCTGGATATTCCCTTTAGAAATGGGAGGGCTTTGGGATTAAATTGTAATGTTTTAACATAGTTATGATATAATTTCAACCAGGTTGGGCACCACATATTGATTTGCTCCCTGTAATTTGCAATATTAATTAGTCTACCACCTTTGGTAATTTCGTAATACAGTTTAAAGTCAGGCAAGCCCACCCCACCTTTGTCCTTTGGATATATAAGTTTTTGATAACTTATCCTGCTGGGTCTTGGATGCCAGATGAAATTTGAGAGGGTTGATTGGATGTTATTGAAGACTTTATTGTGGATCAGTGTATTGGTTGCGTTAAATATAAAAAGTATTCTGGGGAGGATATTCATTTTAATGATGGCTACTCTAGAGAGAAGGGGGAGTTTCAATTGTGTCCATCTTACCAAGTCTTTTTGTATGGTGTTCCATGTTTTAATCACATTGTCCTGATAGTAATTATGTGCATCGGTATAGAATGCTATTCCTAGGTATTGTATGTGGTCACTGACTTTAATATTAGGTGTAGTACCTGCAGTTGGGAATTGAGCATAGTTATTAATCGGGAATATTGTTGTCTTATCCAAGTTTACCTTATAGTTTGTGAACTTTGAAAATAATTCTATTGAATTATTGATTTTGTAAAGATCTGTGTTGGGAAGAGAATAATATATATTTAAGTCATCTGCATACGCTGATAGAGAAATTTTAGTGTTAAAAAGGAGGGGTATATTATGAAATGTTCTTTGTTTTATTAGTAAGAATAAGGGCTCAATATATAGGTTGAATAGGAAAGGTGATGGGGCATCCTTGTCTAATCCCATTGTTAATATTTATTTTTTTGGAGCTAAGTTTATTAATTTGTAGAGTGGTATATGCTCTGTTGTGTAAAGTGTTTATATAGTGAATAAACTGTGTAAGAAAGTTAAATTTTTGCAGAATCAAGGTCAGAAATGACTTATTGATTCTATCAAATGCATTAGAAGCATCTATAGCTAAGGTGTAGATAGGTGTTTGTTTCTTTAGGGATAAAGATATCATTGCTTCAAGAGTTAGAGTTTGATCAACTGTTTGTCTCTGATTGATAAACCCGGATTGTTCTGGGAAATAGTTTTTGTAATTATAGTCTTAGTTCTATTAGCCAAAATTGCTGCCATAATTCTTATATCCAAATTAATAATAGAAATGGGCCTGTAATTATTAGGGTTGGTCGTGTCCTTGTTTGGTTTAGGTATTAATATGGTTCTGAATGCATTTAGGTGTGGGTCAGAGATACCCTCTTGTATTATGTGATTATATAGGTGATGTAGTATGATCGACATCTTAGAACTAAAGCATTTGTAGAACTCGGCTGAGAAACCATCAGGACCTGGCGCCTTATTATTTTTGAGGTTATTAGTTATAGTTTTGATGTCCACTTGTGTAAGTTCAGCTGATAGAGAAGTTTGTTGTTGTACCTCTAGCCTGGGGAAGTTTAGTTCATTAATAAATAAAAGTAGTTCCTGTTCATTGAATGTTTTGGGAGTAGGGTTGTACACATCTTCATATATGCTCTCGAAGACCTTAACTATATCTTGTGAGTTAGAGTAACTGTTTTGCTGAAAAATAAGTTCCGAGATATGTGGATTAGGTTTATGTTGATTCAACAGTCTTGCCAAGAATCTAGAGGGGAGTTGGGCCCACTGTGAGTAATTGGCTAGGTTTTTTTATTTCTTGAAATGATAGGTTTTCTGCTTGTAGTGCTAGTAACTTAGCTTGAAGTTGATTAATGGAGTTTTCTACCTCCACGGAATAGGACTGCTGCAGCCCAAGCTCAAGTTTAGATATTTCATCCTTAATACTTTTTTCTTTGGAGAAAATATTTTTCTTATAGAAAGCATATTTATTGATTAACATCCCTCTAATTAATACCTTGGTGGTAGCCCAAGTTATATCGAACGGAAAGGTGTTATCTACAATAGCTAAAATGCATTGGTCCAATAATAAGTCAATTTCTTTTCTAATATCTTGTTTTTCTAATAAGTTAGGGTTCAAGTGCCAGAGTCTAGTATTGTTATGTCATGAGTTGCAATGTGCCCAATCTATTGTAAGGGTGATTTTCGAGTGATCCGATAGAGATCTGGGTTCTGTGTCTAGTGAAAGTTTAAATTGTAATAGGGTGTCTGAGACTAAGAAGAAATTCAGTCTGGACCAAGTTTTATGACACTGTGAAAATAAGGTAAAACCTTCACTATTTGTGTGAGGGACGGTAATGAGGTGTGGGTCGCTAAGTCTAAAATCATTTTTGATTTAGAAAAGGGCAGTAGTGGCCTGTGAGTTGAACTTAGTTTTTTTTTTTTTCTATCTATATTTGGGTCTTGAATAGAGTTCCAGTCCCCCCTAGGATGTAGTAGTGTTCTGGGAAGGAGTTTATTAAGTTATAGATGCCCATAATAAATTTGTGTTGAGAGGAGCAAGGGGCATATACATTTACTATCAAGATTGGATTGTCTACTTTGTCAATTTTGGTTATAAAATAACACCATCTGCCTTCTGGGTCAGAATCTTGTCTTAAAATATTGTATTGGAACGAATTTTTAATAATGATGGCAACTCCTGCTTTATTGGTGTTATTACCAGCTGCTATAATGGATTTGATCCATTTTTTATTTGCCGTGTGAACCCACTGCTCCTTTAGTAGGTGTGTTTCTTGTATCATTATAAAGTCTAGATTGGATTTATAGACAAGATGCATGAAAAGTTTTTTCTTATTATCTGTTTGTAAACCTTTAACATTCCATGAGGCTAACTTCAACATCTTTTCTTTAGAACTTGAATACCAAATTGGAAGCTATGTACTGTACTGTTAAATAACCGTATCACTGCAGGACCCCAAACACATACATACATTATTAGATAAAGATGAGAAACTCTTCCAGCTTTATCCCAGTGCCTAACCACTACCTCTGTCCCCCTGGAAGAGGTTGGGATACCAGTTCTTATTAGAAGCACAATTGTTAGATAGAGACCATAGAAATTCTTTTTAGGGTTTAACAATCCATATTCATCCAGTATCCCAGTTCGTTAAACCAATACCAGCAGAGCATAGAAACGTATTCTATCCTTAGTACCGTAGCTTGAAACATCATGCAGAGCACACACTGAAAGTAAAGTGAGAAAATTGCTAAGTTAACTATCTATTTACATTCATGTAGAAAACATTATATCCTGTATTTTAATGAGCCCTTAATTTATCTAGAACTCCTTTCTCGGACTCTGTATTCATACAGGGTTTGAACAATGCTAAAGTATTTTGAAACAAGATATTATCATCAAAACTGCACAAATAACATTTTTTTTCTTTTTTTCTTTTCCTTCCCCTTCTTTTTTATGGCTTGTACTTTAGATAAAACTGAGTGTCCATCTGGTTGTGACCAGAATCCACAAGTTGCTCTCTTAATGTCTATGTAAAAAAAAAGAAAAAAAAAATGCTTCTTTTTTAAGCTGAATAAACAGAGGCTAATATGCAACCAGACATAAGATCCACCTATATTGCATTTCCACTGTTTGCCCTTTAAACAGTACAACGTTAAATGTATTAAGCCCTTAGATTTCTTCAGCATCCTATCCTATTTTACAGTCACCATGTAGTTTTTAAAGTACCTTTTTATAGTGAGATATCCAGTATTTTGTCCATATTAGTGTGAGCCTGCTTCCTCCACGAAGTTTTGCTGTATCCTCTGGTTGCTTGAGTTGTTTTTACTCTTCACTTTCATTTTTATTCTCCTTCGGTGCAGGACTGTGTAGAGTTGGGCTCTGTAGCTTTAAGGAAGCATTGCACCTTGGGAATTCAGCCTTTACACAAGGTTAGTGTTGACAACCTAGCCTGTTGGGAGCTGGAGCTTCTATTTTAGACCGACGATTATGTGAAGATCATACCCAGGAACCAGCACTTGATTTCGGATGCAAAAAGCAGGGCCCCTCGGTCGGAAATCATCAGAGGAAAAAGAAGCTTAGCAGAAGCACGTTATACAAAGCAGGTAATCCAGATTATGTGGAAGGATCTTCTTTTCTTTTTACTTGTGGCAGTGAGAGCATAACTAGCGTTTATTGGGTTTTAAAACGCGTTTTTTCCTGGGTTTGTTCTAATTACTTTAAGAAACGTCATAGCTGCTTCTTCCTTGTTGTTGCATGAGTATCTGTGGTCTTGCATTGTAAAGGTAAGTCTGTTGGGGAACTTCATTTGGAATCTGATTTGTTTTGTTATGAGGAAAGAACAGTAAGGGGCAAGCTTTTGTCTCTCTAGTTTAATTTGATATGGTAGATCTTGAGCAATGGTAATGCTCATGCCATTCCAAACCACAGATTTTTTTGTTTTGGCAGCAAGTAATATTTTGTTAACATGAAGAAAGCTAAGGATCTTGGCATATACAATTCTTGGTCTAGTTACAACTGGTGATGGTCTAAGAGCCCTATGTGCTCTCTCAATAGTGATTTGGTTAGCTTCTAAATCATTTCCTAGGAATAGGGCAAAGATTTCTGACAGTGTGTTCAGCAGCTTATTTTGATCTACATTTTCAGGGATGCCCCTTATAATTAAGTTGTTCCATCTAGATCTGGTTTCGAGATCCAGGATTTTTGCTTGTATTTCCTGAATATCATTTTTGTTGGTATTTGACTCCTTTTGGATGCTTTCTATTTGAATGTCATGATCCATTATTTTAGATTCTATTTTGTCCAGTCTTGTAAGTATTTTATGTGTAGATGAGCCAATTGCGTTAATTTGAGTTGATAGGTTTTGTATAGCTTCCTGAATGGGTTGCAAAGCTACTTTCAAGTCTTCTAGGTTGGAGTTTTCTGACTTGTTTTTATTTGAGTTTGCATTTTTACTAGATTCCACTGCTTTGCTAGTTCTGGCTCTTTTAGATGTTGTATCCTTTTCAGGTGAGTTTATTGTAGTAAATTTTGATTTAGTAGTCTGGCTTTCCATAGATTCTTGATCATTAGGCATTTTGTTTGATCAGACTTACTTTATTTGGTAGAAGTTCTTCTGTGTTGTAATTTAGGATTACCTCGGCCTAGCAGTATTCAGCACAAAGTTCACATGTGGCAGAGACCCTTACAGCTATATGCAGAAATCCTGTCTTTTTAGCGAGGATCCAGATTTATTTCTTATTCCAGTTCGTACCGTAAGTTGCTCCTATGCCTGTACTATGTATTTGGTGATATAGAGAATTTTATCTCCCTTATATTTTATGTAAAATGTTCGGGTAAGGTGCTCTACAGGGTTTCAGCACTCTCTATAGGATGGCAGCCATCTTGCTCTCCTCTCTACAACAGAGTACTTCTTAGAATTTCTGTGTAGCCATTGATAGCACTGGGGGGTAGTTTCAACTCATCACTGATATCCTGTCCTGCCTTATATAAGTGGTACATTGTGTGTTATTTCTGCTTATAATCTGAGCTTTCCTCCAGCTAATATCTACCTGAAATCAACTGGATGTATAAGTGAATTTAAGTACACTTTTATCTGTTCTTTTTATATAGTTCTGCATTTAATTTATTTATTTGGCTTTCTCACTGAATATTAACTCAACTGAATGTTGTGGCTGTTTCTCTACAGAGTACTTATTAGAATTTCTGTGTTCTCATTGATAGCAGTTGGGGGTAGGTTCACCTCATCACTGATATCCTGTCCTGCCTTATATACGTGGGATATTTTGAGTTATTTCTGCTTTTTATCTGACCTGTGCTCCAGCTAAGATCTACATGAAATCAACAGATGTATAATTGAATTTAACTACACTTTTATCTGTTCTTTTTCTTATAGTTCTGCATTTATTTTTTTTATTTGTGTTTCTCATTGAATGTTAACTCAACTGAAGTTGTGGCTGTGTCTCTACAGAGTACTTGTTAGAATTTCTGTGTAGCGTTGGATAGCAGTGTGGGGGGGTAGTTTCACCTCATCACTGATATGCTGTCCTGCCTTATATAAGTGGTACATGTTGGGTTATTTCTGCTTATTATCTGAGCTTTGCTCCGGATAACATCTACCTGAAATCAACTGGACGTATAAGTGAATTTAAGTACACTTTTATCTGTTCTTTTTCAAATAGTTCTGCATTTTATTTATTTATTTGTGTTTTTCACTGAATATTAACTCGACTGAAAGTTGTGGCTGTGTCTCTAAAGAGTACTTTTAAAATTTCTGTGAAGCCATTGAAAGCAGTGGTAGTTTCACCTCATCACTGATATCCTGTCCTGCCTTATTTAAGTGGTATATTTTGAGATATTTCTGCTTAATATCTGAGCTTTGATCCTGCTAAGATCTACCTGAAATCAACTGTATGTATAAGTGAATTTAAGTACACTTTTATCTGTTTTTTTTTCAAATAGTTCTGCATTTAATTTCTTTATTTGTGTTTCTCACTGAATATAAACTCAACTGAAAGTTGTGGCTGTGGCTCTACAGAGTACTTGTTAAAATTTCTGTGTAGCCATTGAAAGCAGTAGGGGGTAGTGTTACCTCATCACTGATATCCTGTCCTGCCTTATATAAGTAGTACATTCTAGGTTATTTCTGCTTATTATCTGAGCTTTGCTCCAGCTAAGATCTAAGTGAAATCAAGTGGAGATATATGTGAATTTGAGTACCCTTTTATCTGTTCCTTTTCATATGGTTCTGCATTTAATTTATTTATTTGTGTTTCTCACTGAATATTAATTTAATTGAAAGTTGTGGCTGTGTCTCTACATAGTACTTGTTAGAATTTCTGTGTTGTCATTGATAGCAGTGGGGGGTAGTTTCACCTCATCACTGATATCCTGCCCTGCCTTATATAAGTCGCACATTTCAGGTTATTTCTGCTTATTATCTCAGCTTTGCTCCGGCTAATATGTACATGAAATCAACTGGACGTATAAGTGAATTAAAGTACACTTTTATCTGTTCTTTTTTATATAGTTTTGCATTTAATTTATTTATTTGTGTTTCTCACTGGATAATAACTCAACTGAACATTGTGGCTGTGGCTCTAAAGAGTAGTTGTTAGAATTTCTGTGCAGCTATTGATAGCAGTGGGGCAGAGTTTCACGTCATCACTGATATCCTCTCCAGCCTGATATAAGCGGTACATTTTGGGTTATTTCTGCTTATTATCTGAGATTTGCTCCAGCTAAGATCTACCTAAAATCAAATGGACATAATAATGAATTTAAGTACACTTTTATATGTTTTTTTATATAGTTCTGCTTTTAATTTATTTATTTGTGTTGCTCACCGAATATTAAATTGACTGAAAGTTTTGGCTGTGTCCCTACAGAGTACTTGTTAGACTTTCTGTGTAGGTATTGATAGGAGTGGTGGGTAGGTTCACCTCATCACTGATATCCTGTCCTGCCTTGTATAAGTGGTACATTTTTGGTTATTTCTGCTTATCATCTGAGCTTTGCTTCAGCTAAGATCTGCCTGAAATCAACTGTACAGATAAGTGAATTTAAGTACAATTTTATCTGTGCTTTTTCATATAGTTCTGCATTTAATTTATTTATTTGTATTTCTAACTGAATATTAACTCAACTGAAAGTTGCGGCTGTGTCTCTACAAAGTAGTTATTAGAATTTCTGTGTAGTTATTGATAACAGTCGGGGGTAGTTTCAACCCATCACTGATATCCTGTCCTACCTTACGTAAGTAGTGCATTTGGAGTTATTTCTGCTTATTATCTGAGCTTTGCTCCAGCTAAGATATACCTAAAATCATCTGGACGTATAAGTGAATTTAAGTTCACCTTTATCTGTTCTTTTTCATATAGTTCTGCATTCAATTTATTTATTTGTGTTTCTCACTGAATATTAACTCAACTGAAAGTTGTGGCTGTGTCTCTAAAGAATACTTGTAAGAATTTCTGTGCTGCCACTGATGGCAGTGGGGGGGGTAGTTTCACCTCATCACTGATGTCCTGTCCTGCCTTATATAAGTGGCACTTTTTGAGATATTTCTGCTTATTATCTGAGCTTTGATCCAGCTAAGATGTACCTGAAATCAAGTGGAGGTATAAGTGAATTTGAGTACACTTTTATCTGTTCCTTTCCATATAGTTCTGCATTTAATTTACTTATTAGTGTTTCTCACTGAATATTAACTGAACTGAAAGTTGTGGCTGTGTCTCTACAGAGTACTTGTTAGAATTTCTGTGTTGTCATTGATAGCAGTGGGGGTAGTTTCACCTCATCACTGATATCCTGCCCTGCCTTATATAAGTGGTACATTTCAGGTTATTTCTGCTTATTATCTCAGCTTTCCTCCGGCTAATATGTACCTGAAATCAACTGGACGTATAAGTGAATTTAAGTACACTTTTATCTGTTCTTTTTCATATAGTTCTGCATTTACTTTATTTATTTGTGTTTCTCACTGAATATTAACTCAACTGAACATTGTGGCTGTGTCTCTACAGAGTACTTGTTAGAATTTCTGTGTAGCCATTGATAGCAGTGGGGGATAGTTTCACATCATCACTGATATCCTGTCCTGCCTTATATAAGTGGTAGATTTTGGGTTATTTCTGCTTATTATGTGAGTTTTGCTTCGGGTAAGATCTACCTAAAATCAACTGGACATAATAATGAATTTAAGTACACTTTTATCTGTTCTTTTTTATATAGTTCTGCTTTTAATTTATTTATTTGTGTTTCTCACTGAATATTAACTCAACTGAAAGTTGTGGCTCTGTCCCTAAAGAAGACTTAGAATTTCTGTGTAGCCATTGATAGCAGTGGTGGGTAGTTTCACATCATCACTGATATCCTGTCCTGCCTTATATAAGTGGTACATTTTGGATTATTTTGGGTTATTTCTGCTTATAATCTGAGCTTTGCTTCGGCAAAGATCTACCTGAAATAAACTGCAGATCTAAGTGAATTTAAGTACAATTTTATCTGTCCTTTTTCATATAGTTCTGCATTTAATTTATTTATTTGTATTTCTAACTGAATATTAACTCAACTGAAAGTTGTGGCTGCGTCTCTACAAAGTAGTTATTAGAATTTCTGTGTAGTCATTGATAACAGTCGGGGGTAGTTTCAACCCATCACTGATATCCTGTCCTACCTTACGTAAGTAGTGCATTTGGAGTTATTTCTGCTTATTATCTGAGCTTTGCTCCAGCTAAGATATACCTGAAATCATCTGGAAGTATAAGTGAATTTAAGTTCACCTTTATCTGTTCTTTTTCATATAGTTCTGCATTCAATTTATTTATTTGTGTTTCTCACTGAATATTAACTCAACTGAAAGTTGTGGCTGTGTCTCTAAAGAATACTTGTAAGAATTTCTGTGCTGCCATTGATGGCAGTGGGGGGTAGTTTCCCCTCATCACTGATGTCCTGTCCTGCCTTATATAAGTGGCACTTTTTGAGATATTTCTGTTTATTATCTGAGCTTTGATCCGGCTAAGATGTACCTGAAATCAAGTGGAGGTATAAGTGAATTTGAGGACACTTTTATATGTTCCTTTCCATATAGTTTTGCATTTAATTTACTTATTAGTGTTTCTCACTGAATATTAACTGAACTGAAAGTTGTGGCTGTGTCTCTACAGAGTACTTGTTAGAATTTCTGTGTTGTCATTGATAGCAGTGGGGGGTAGTTTCACCTCATCACTGATATCCTGCTCTGCCTTATATAAGTGGTACATTCCAGGTTATTTCTGCTCATTATCTCAGCTTTCCTCCGGCTAATATGTACCTGAAATCAACTGCACGTATAAGTGAATTTAAGTACACTTTTATCTGTTCTTTTTCATATAGTTCTGCATTAGTTTATTTATTTGTGTTTCTCACTGAATATTAACTCAACTGAACATTGTGGCTGTGTCTCTACAGAGTACTTGTTAGAATTTCTGTGTGACCATTGATAGCAGTGAGGGATAGTTTCACATCGTCACTGATATCCTGTTCTGCCTTATATAAGTGGTACATTTTGGGTTATTTCTGCTTATTATGTGAGCTTTGCTTCGGCTAAGATCTACCTAAAATGAACTGGACATAATAATGAATTTAACTACACTTTTATCTGTTCTTTTTTATATAGTTCTGCTTTTAATTTATTTATTTGTGTTTCTCACTGAATACTAACTCAACTAAAAGTTGTGGCTGTGTCCCTACAGAAGACTTATAATTTCTGTGTAGCCATTGATAGCAGTGGTGGGTAGTTTCACATCATCACTGATATCCTGTCCTGCCTTATATAAGTGGTACATTTTGGATTATTTTGGGTTATTTCTGCTTACAATCTGAGCTTTGCTTCGGCAAAGATCTACCTGAAATAAACTGCAGATCTAAGTGAATTTAAGTACACTTTTATCTGTTCTTTTTCATATAGTTCTGCATTTAATGTATTTATTTGTATTTCTAACTGAATATTAACTCAACTGAAAGTTGTGGCTGTGTCTCTACAGAGTATTTATTAGAATTTCTGTGCAATCATTGATAACATTGGGGGGGGGGTAGTATCAACCCATCACTGATATCCTGTCCTGCCGTACATAAGTGGTGCATTTTGAGTTATTTCTGCTTATTAGCTGAGCTTTTCTCCATCTAAGATATACCTGAAATCAACTGGACGTATAAGTGAATTTAAGTACACCTTTATCTGTTCTTTTTCATATAGTTCTGCATTTAATTTATTTATTTGTGTTTCTCACTGAATATTGACTCAACTGAAAGTTGTGGCTGTGTCTCTACAGAGTACTTGCTAGAATTTCTGTGTAGCCATTTATAGCAGTGGTGAGTAGTTTCACCTCATCACTGATATCCTGTCCTGACTTATGTAAGTGGTACATTTTAGGTTATTTCTGCTTACTATCTGAGATTTGCTCCGGCTAAGGTCTACTTGAAATCAACTGGACGTATAAGTGAATTTAAGTACATTTTTATCTGTTCTTTTAAATATAGTTCTGCATTTAATTTATTTATTTGTGCTTTTCACTGAATACTATCTCAACTGAAAGTTATGGCTGTGTCTCTACAGAGTACTTGTTAGAATTTCTGTGTAGCCATCGATAGCAGTGGGGGTTTACCTCATCACTGATATCTTGTCCTGGTTTATATAAGTGGTACATTTTGGGTTTTTTTCTGCTTATTTTTTGAGATTTGCTCCTGCTAAGCTCTATCTGAAATTTACTGGACGTATAAGTGAATTTAAGTACACTTTTATTCATTTCTTTCATATAGTTCTGCATTTAATTTATTTATTTGTGTTTCTCACTGAGTATTAACACAACTGAAATTGTGGCTGTGTCTCTACAGAGTACTTGTTAGAATTTCTGTGTAGCCATTGATAGGAGTTGGGGGTAGTGTCACCTCATCACTGATATCCTATCCTGCTTTAAATAAGTCGGACATTTTGAGTTATTTCTGCTTTTTATCTGACCTTTGCTCCAGCTAAGATCTATATGAAATCTACGGACGTATAATTGAATTTAACTACATTATTATCTGTTCTTTTTCTTATAGTTCTGCATTTATTTATTTTTTTCATTTGCGTTTCTCATTGAATATTAACTCAACTGAAAGTTGTGGCTGTGTCTCTACAGAGTACTTGTTAGAATTTCTGTGTAGCCATTGATAGCAGTGGGGTAGTTTCACCTCATCACTGATATCCTGTCCTGCCTTATATAAGTGGCACTTTTTAAGATATTTCTGCTTAATATCTGAGCTTTGATCCGGCTAAGATCTACCTGAAATCATCTGGAAGTATAAGTGAATTTAAGTACACTTTTATCTGTCTTTTTTCAAATAGTTCTGCATTTAATTTCTTTATTTGTGTTTCTCACTGAATATAAACTCAACTGAAAGTTGTGGCTGTGGCTCTACAGAGTACTTGTTAAAATTTCTGTGTAGTCATTGAAAGCAGTAGGGGGTAGTTTTTACGTCATCACTGATATCCTGTCCTGCATTATATAAGTGGTACATTTTAGGTTATTTCTGCTTATTGTCTGAGCTTTGCTCCAGCTAAGATCTAGGTGAAATCAAGTGAAGGTATAAGTGAAATTGAGTACACTTTTACCTGTTCCTTTTCATATAGTTCTGAATTTAATTTATTTTTTGTGTGTTTCTCACTGAATATTAACTGAAATGAAAGTTGTGGCTGTGTCTCTACAGAGTACTTGTTAGAATTTCTGTGTAGCCATTGATAGCAGTGGAGGGTAGTTTCACCTCATCACTGATATCCTGTCCTGCCTTATTTAAGTGGTATATTTTGACATATTTCTGCTTGTTATCTGAGGTTTGATCCTGCTAAGAGCTACCTGAAATCAACTTTAAGTATAAGTGAATTTAAGTACACTTTTATCTGTTTTTTTTTCAAATAGTTCTGCATTTAATTTTTTTTATTTGTGTTTCTCACTGAATATAAACTCTACTGAAAGTTGTGGCTGTGGCTCTGCAGAGTACTTGTTAAAATTTCTGTGTAGCCACTAAAAGCAGTAGGGGTGGTTTTACCTAATCACTGATATCCTGTCCTGCCTTATATAAGTTGTACATTCTAGGTTATTTCTGCTTATTATCGGAGCTTTGCTCCAGCTAAGATCTACCTGAAATTAACTGGATGTATAAGTGAATTTAAGTACAGATTTATCTGCTTTTTTGTAGAGTTCAGCATTTAATTTTTTATTTGTGTTTCTCACTGAATATTAACTCAACTGAAAGTTGTAGCTCTGTCTCCA
Source organism: Protopterus annectens (assembly GCF_019279795.1). Lineage (NCBI taxonomy): Eukaryota > Metazoa > Chordata > Ceratodontiformes > Protopteridae > Protopterus > Protopterus annectens. The sequence continues at coordinate 1,491,897,431 of NC_056746.1, forward strand.
CAGAGTACTTGTTATAATTTCTGTGTAGCCATTGATAGCAGTTAGGGGTAGTATCACCTCATCACTAATATCCTGTCCTACCTTATATAAGTGGTACATTTTGGGTTATTTATGCTTTTTATCTGAGCTTAGCTCCGGCAAAGATCTACCTGAAATACTATTGACATATAAGTGAATTTAACTTCACTTTTATCTGTTCATTTCCATATAGATCTGCATTTAATTTATTTATGTTACTCAATGAATATTAACTCAATTGAAAGTTGTGGCTGTGTCTCTGCAGAGTACTTGTTAGAATTTCTGTGTAGCCATTGATAGCAGTTGGGGGTAGTTTCATCTCATCGCTGATATCCTGTCCTACCATATTTAAGTGGTACATTTTGAGTTATTTCTGCTTATTGTCTGATCTTTGCTTCACCTAAAATCTACCTGAAATCAACTGGATGTATAATTGAATTTAACTACAGTTTTATCTGTTCTTTTTCATATAGTTCTGCATTTAATTTATTTATTTTTGTTTCTCACTTAATATTAACTCAATTGAAAATTCTGGCTGTGTCTATACAGAGTACTTGTTAGAATTTCTGTGTAGCCATTGATAGCAGTTGGGGGTAGTTTTACCTCATCACTGATATCCTGTCCTGCCTTATATAAGTGGTACATTTTGGGTTATTTCTGCTTATTATCTGAGTCTTGCTCCGGCTAAGATCTAACTGAAATTAACTGAATGAATAAGTGAATTTAAATGCACTTTTATATGTTCCTTTTTATATAGTTCTGCATTTAATTTTTTTATTTGTGTTTCTCACTGAATATTAACTCAATTGAAAGTTGTGGCTTTGTCTCTACAGAGTACTTCTTAGAATTTCTGTGTAGCCATTGATAGCAGTGGGGGGTAGTTTCACCTCATCACTGATATCCTGTCCGGCCTTATATAAATGATACATTGTGTGTTATTTCTGCTTATAATTTGAGATTTGCTCCATCTAATATCTACCTGAAATCAGTTGGATGTCTAAATGAATTTAAGTACACTTTTATCTGTTCTTTTTCATATAGTTCTGCATTTAATTTATTTATGTGTGTTTATTACTGAATATTAACTGAACTTAAAGTTGTTTCTGTGTCTCTACAGAGTACTTGTTATAATTTCTGTGTAGCCATTGATAGCAGTAGGGAGTAGTTTCTCCTCATCACTAATATCCTGTCCTGCCCTATATAAGTGCTACATTTTTGGTTATTTCTGATTATTATCTGAGCTTTGCTCTGGCTAAGATCTACCTGAAATCAACTAGATGTATATATGAATTTAAGTACACTTTAGTCTGTTCTTTTTCATATAGGACTGCATTTAATTTATTTATTCGTGTGTCTCACTGAATATTAACTCAACTGAATGTTGTGGCTGTGTCTCTACAGGGTACTTTTTAGAATTTTTGTGTAGCCATTGATAGTAGTGTGGGGGGTTACCTTATCAGTAATATCTTGTCCTGCCTTATATAAGTGGTAGATTTTTTTTTTTCTGCTTATTTTCTGAGATTTGCTCCAGCTAAGATCTATCTGACATCTACTGGATGTATAAGTGAATTTAAGTACACTTTTATCTGTTTTTTTCATATAGTTCTGCATTTAATTTATTTATTTGTGTTTCTCACTGAGTATTAACTCAACTGAAATTGTGGCTGTGTCTCTACAGAGTAATTGTTAGAATTTCTTTGTAACCATTGATAGCAGTGGGGAGTAGTTTCACCTCATCACTGATATCCTGTCCTGCCTTATATAAGTGGTACATTTTGGGTTATTTCTGGTTATTATCTGAGCTTTGCTCTGGCTAATATCTACCTGAAATCAACTGGACGTATAATTTAATTTAACTACAGTTTTATCTGTTTTTTTTCATATAGTTCTGCATTTAATTTATTTAGTTTTGTTTCTCACTTAATATTAACTCAACTGAAAGTTCTGGCTGTTTCTATACAGAGTACTTGTTAGAATTTCTGTGTAGCCATTGAAAGCATTAGGGGGTAGTTTTACCTCATCACTGATATCCTGTCCTGCCTTATATAAGTGGTACATTCTAGGTTATTTCTGCCTATTATCTGAGCTTTGCTCCAGCTAAGATCTAAGTTAAATCAAGTGGAGATATAAGTGAATTTGAGTACCTGTTTATCTGTTCCTTTTCATATAGTTCTGCTTTTAATTTATTTATTTGTGTTTCTCACTGAATATTAACTCAACTGAAAGTTGTGGCTGTGTCCCTACAGAGTACTTGTTAGAATTTCTGTGTAGCCATTGATAGCAGTGGTGGGTAGTTTCACATCATCACTGATATCCTGTCCTGCCTTATATAAGTGGTACATATTTGGGTTATTTCTGCTTATCATCTGAGCTTTGCTTCGGCTAAGATCTACCTGAAATCACCTGTACATCTAAGTGAATTTAAGTACACTTTTATCTGTTCTTTTTCATATAGTTCTGCATTTAATTTATTTATTTTTCTCACTGAATATTAACTCAACTGAAAGTTGTGGCTGTGTCTCTACAGAGTACTTATTAGAATTTCTGTGTAGCCATTGATAGCAGTGGGTAGTTTCACCTCATCACTGATATCCTGTCCTGCCTTATATAAGTGGTACATTTTGAGTTATTTCTGCTTATTATCTGAGCTTTGCTCCGGCTAAGGTCTACCTGAAATCAACTGGATGTATAATTGAATTTATTTAAACTTTTATCTGTTCTTTTTTATATAGTTCTGCATTTAATTTATTTATTTATGTTTCTCACTTAATATTAACTCATCTGAAATTTCTGGCTGTGTCTCTACAGAGTACTTATTAGAATTGCTGTGTAGCCATTGATAGCAGTGATGAGTAGTTTCACCTTATCACTGATATCCTGCCCTGCCTTATATAAGTGGTACATTTTGGGTTATTTCTGCTTATTATCTGAGCTTTGCTCTGGCTAAGATCTACCTAAAATTAACTGGACGTATAAGTGAATTAAAGTACACTTTTATCTCTTCTTTTTCATATAGTTCTGTGTTTACTTTATTTATTTGTGTTACTCACTGAATAATAACTCAACTGAACATTGTGGCTGTGTCTCTACAGAGTACTTGTTAGAATTTCTGTGCAGCTATTGATAGCAGTGGGGCATAGTTTCACGTCATCACTGATATCCTGTCCTGCCTTATATAAGTGGTACATTTTGGGTTATTTCTGCTTATTATCTGAGCTTTGCTCTGGCTAAGATCTACCTAAAATCAAGTGGACATAATAATGAATTTAAGTACACTTTTATCTGTTTTTTTATATAGTTCTGCTTTTAATTTATTTATTTGTGTTGCTCACCGAATATTAACTCGACTGAAAGTTGTGGCTGTGTCCCTACAGAGTACTTGTTAGAATTTCTGTGTAGCCATTGATAGCAGTGGTGGGCAGTTTCACCTCATCACTGATATCCTGTCCTGCCTTATATAAGTGGTACATTTTTGGTTATTTCTGCTTATCATCTGAGCTTTGCTTCGGCTAAGATCTGCCTGAAATCAACTGTACATATAAGTGAATTTAAGTACAATTTTATCTGTTCTTTTTCATATAGTTCTGCATTTAATTTATTTATTTGTATTTCTAACTGAATATTAACTCAACTGAAAGTTGTGGCTGTGTCTCTACAAAGTACTTATTAGAATTTCTGTGTAGTCATTGATAACAGTGGGGGGTAGTTTCAACCCATCGCTGATATCCTGTCCTGCATTTCATAAGTGGTGCATTTTGAGTTATTTCTGCTTATTATCTGAGCTTTGCTCCTACTAAGATATACCTGAAAGCAACTGGACGTATAAGTGAATTTAAGTACACCTTTATCTGTTCTTTTTCATATAGTTCTGCATTTAATTTATTTATTTGTGTTTCTCACTGAATATTAATTCAGCTGAAAGTTGTGGCTGTGTCTCTAAAGAATACTTGTAGGAATTTCTGTGCTGCCATTGACAGCAGTGGAGTGTAGTTTCACCTCATCACTGATATCCTGTCCTGCCTTATATAAGTGGTACTTTTTGAGATATTTCTGCTTATTTTGTGAGCTTTGCTTCGACTAACATCTACCTCAAATCAACTGGACATAATAATGAATTTAAGTACACTTTTATCTGTTCTATTTCATATAGTTCTGCTTTTAATTTATTTATTTGTGTTTCTCACTGAATATTAACTCAACTGAAAGTTGTGGCTGTGTCTCTACAGAGTACTTATTATTTATTTATATCTTTTATATCTTTTATAAATCTGCTCTCTCTATCTATCATTGTTTCCTCTTCCTTGGTCCTGCACTTTCTCTTCTTGGTTTTAAAAGATGTAATAAGCCTTAACATGTTGCTATTTACATTGTCTAGGAATTTAAAGTCCTTTTCTTTTGGTAATTATTTTCATTGTAAACGTCCTTTCTGAGTGTAATCTGTTATTGTTATACCTCATTGTCTATATGTGGAGCTTTTCTCCCCGGGCCTCTCCTGAAAATGGAAATATATCCAGTTAGACTAGCCCGGTTAACAAATGTAAAATAAATAAAATAAAATAAATTTCTGTGTAGTCATTGATAACAGTGGGGGGTAGTTTCACCTCATCACTGATATCCTGCCCTGCCTTATATAAGTGGTACATTTCAGGTTATTTCTGCTTATTATCTCAGCTTTCCTCCGGCTAATATGTACCTGAAATCAACTGGACGTATAAGTGAATTTAAGTACACTTTTATCTGTTCTTTTTCATATAGTTCTGCATTTACTTTATTTATTTGTGTTTCTCACTGAATATTAACTCAACTGAACATTGTGGCTGTGTCTCTACAGAGTACTTGTTAGAATTTCTGTGTAGCCATTGATAGCAGTGGGGGATAGTTTCACATCATCACTGATATCCTGTCCTGCCTTATATAAGTGGTACATTTTTGGTTATTTCTGCTTATTATCTGAGCTTTGCTTCGGCTAAGATCTGCCTGAAATCAACTGTACATATAAGTGAATTTAAGTACAATTTTATCTGTTCTTTTTCATATAGTTCTGCATTTAATTTATTTATTTGTGTTTCTAACTGAATATTAACTCAACTGAAAGTTGTGGCTGTGTCTCTACAAAGTACTTATTAGAATTTCTGTGTAGCCATTGATAGCAGTGGGGTAGTTTCAACCCATCACTGATATCCTGTCCTGCATTTCATAAGTGGTGCATTTTGAGTTCTTTCTGCTTATTATCTGAGCTTTGCTCCGGCTAAGATATACCTGAAATCAACTGGACGTATAAGTGAATTTAAGTACACCTTTATCTGTTCTTTTTCATATAGTTCTGCATTTAATTTATTTATTTGTGTTTCTCACTGAATATTAATTCAGCTGAAAGTTGTGGCTGTGTCTCTAAAAAATACTTGTAGGAATTTCTGTGTAGCCATTGATAGCAGTGGTGGGTAGTTTCACATCATCACTGATATCCTGTCCTGTTATATAAGTGGTATATTTTTGGGTTATTTCTGCTTATCATCTGAGCTTTGCTTCGGCTAAGATCTACCTGAAATCACCTGTACATCTAAGTGAATTTAAGTACACTTTTATCTGTTCTTTTTCATATAGTTCTGCATTTAATGTATTTATTTGTATTTCTAACTGAATATTAACTCAACTGAAAGTTGTGGCTGTGTCTCTACGGAGTACTTATTAGAATTTCTGTGTAGTCATTGATAACAGTGGGGGGTAGTTTCACCTCTTCACTGATATCCTGTCCTGCCTTATATAAGTGGTACATCTTTAGTTATTTCTGCTTATTAGCTGAGCTTTGCTCCTTCTAAGATATACCTGAAATCAACTGGACGTATAAATGAATTTAAGTACACCTTTATCTGTCCTTTTTCATACAGTTCTGCATTTAATTTGCTTATTTGTGTTTCTCACTGAATATTAACTCAACTGTAAGTTGTGGCTGTGTCTCTACAGGGTACTTGTTAGAATTTCTGTGTAGCCACTGATAGCAGTGGGGGATAGTTTCACCTCTTCAGTGATATCCTGTCCTGCTTTATATAAGTGCTACATTTTGGGTTATTTCTGCTTATTGTCTGAGCTTTTCTCCGGCTAAGATCTACCTGAAATCAACTGGACATATAAGTGAATTTAAGAACACTTTTATCTGTTGTTTTTCACATAGTACTGCATTTAATTTATTTATTTGTGTTTCTCACTGAATACTAACTCAACTGAAAGTTTTGGCTGTGTCTCTACAGAGTACTTGTTAGAATTTCTGTGTAGCCATTGATAGCAGTTAGTGGTAGTTTCACCTCATAACTGATATCCTCCCCGGGATTCATGAAGCTTGCGCCAGGCGCCAGCATAGCGTCGGCGTTATAAAGCCAAATATGGCAACCGAGCGATTCACAAAAACTGCTTTCAAACAAGTCAGACCAAAAAGTACACAATGAGGACCTTGTTTGCAGACAGAAACGCCTCCGAGTCAAAAAGCTTCTTAACGCTTTTATTTTGAACAAACCAAAAGAGCGTTTTCGCCACAGACCACTGCAGCTTCTTCAGAGAAACAAGTTAGACAAAAAACACTCACTTTAAAAATACTACATCAGGAAATGACATATTCCTGTTTCCTGTTACCAAACAGTTGTATTTAAAAACACATACAAAGTGCTAAAAAGTTAAAGACATCCTACATTTAGAATCATTTTTAAAAGTAGCACACAACAATAAGAAATGGATTCAATTATATGAAAAAAGATCTCAGCGACTTAACAATAATATGGATGACAAAAAACAGATGTCATTACTATTTACAATAAACTACTGTACAAAATATTTAAGTAGATCTATCGACAAATATACTCTAATACTGACTTAAAACATTAAAAACAAATTTGCCTATATGAGGTGTGTATAAGGGATAAATACTACTCATATTTGCTCAGGCTTAGTTTATTAAACATTCTATTTGTGCTGTAACCATGCAGGACTAAGGAAGAAAGAAAGAAAAAAGAAGGGAGAAAAGGAAAGGAAGAAGTATCCTTTCCCTGGAAAACACGTGCGACCTAAAAGATTCAGCACGTGAGAATCCATTGTGTCTTCCTACTAAGACCACTAAGACTAGGTTATAAACCTGGCTGTTAGGTTAAGTAAGCCCTGAATAGTAGACGGTCAAGTCAACTAGCTAGACCTAATGTGTTAGTGCAAAGTGCTAATAACACACAACACTGCCAAATCATCCAATATGTGTTGCCTGATATACGGGTCAGACCTAAAGTCAGAGAAAACTATATAGTAACAGTAGGTTTTACCTAAAATAACTTTTTAATTTAAGAACTGGGGCAATGTTGCAGTTAGTGTTAAGGCCAGGAAGACAGAAAGCGTCCAAGCGCAACTGCCAATCCAGCTCACAATTTTCTAGTATTAAAGATACAGGGCCCCTCTGATTTTTAAGGGTACATGGTCTATAGCCATAAAGCTAAAACTATGTCCTGGGAACAATGCAATATGTTTGGCCAGTGCGTTGTCATCTTTACATGTCCTAATTGCATACAAGTGCTCATACATCCTATCTCGCAGTCTCCTGTCGGTTTTTCCGATGTAGAACCCAGAGCAGCAGTTGCACATAGCAATGTATATAACTGATTTGCTCTCACAATTAAGTGCATGCTTGATGACAAACTTCCTGTCCCTAACAAGGAATGTCTCCCCTGTTCGGACATTGTTACAGAAATTACAGAATCCACATCTGGACATTCCTTTCCTTTTATAAAAACTATGCTGTTGGATATCCCTTTGTAATAGTTCCTTCAAATTTTTAGATCGTTTAAAAATAAATCTGGGTTCGTCTCCCAAACCGAGCGATTCAGGTATGAAGCAATCCCACGTGCACTACCGGCATGCGCCGGACCTGCGCCTCCGCCGGCGTAGGTATGATAATCACACTGTGTGCGGTATTGCACCATGCAAATGAAGGCAAATAGCGATTCACGAAGTGGGGCATGCGTAGCGTAAGGGCACGGCAATGTAAACCGAAAAAAACTGTTTACATTTACCCAAACATGACCAAGGAGTAACGGAAGACTGTCAACGTCAGGTATCATACAGGTGCAATATGCCAAAGGCGAAAGGCACTGAGAATGTCCAAAGAAAACATGCACAAACTGTAAATAATGACAAAAATGTCATGTACGTACAAACCACAGCAGAACCCCGGATATGTGTACAGAAGGTGCAAAGCAATGAAATAATATGACAATGTCCTAAAAGAGCTGTATAATACACATCAGCTGTACAGCCACCACACACCATAGTATGTATGGAAAGCCCAACCCCAGCGCAAGGGTTGTCAAGGAGTGGTGGCAGTGTTCGGCGCCGTAACCATGTATTAGCAGTCAATGCCATGCAAATGAGGCAGATAATAGTGAATCGCAAAGCTGGCGCCGGTGTAAGGATGGAGCAAATGGCGCAGCGGTACTACACCGAGGAGTGGCCTACACGAGATACATGTCAATCGCAGAGGGGTGTGCCACTGTAGGAGGAAGCATATTGGAGGCCAGCAAACCTGGGCTGTACAATGCACATCACAGCAGCAGGACCGGCGTGTGAGGAAATAGATGCGCTGAGAGTACATAATGCGCGCACAGATGCATGTGCACGAGGATGACTATGTTCCCCAACCCAGTTATGTGACGGCCTCCCCGTCAACAACCACGGATATAGGAAGGTAATGCGGAGAATATGAGGAAATTCGGAAGCAGTTTAATTGGAGCCGTAATGAGCAATCAACACCAATCAATCCAGGAAGGGTAAACGGCGGCAGCCGACAACTCTGTATGCAGACTCCTGCATAACGGGAAAGGGGAGGCATATGAATGCAAAGATAGTAGGGGATGTAGTAGAAATGCAAAGAACAAAGAACCGAAATAGCACAGCCAAGTACAGAGGTAGCATAACTGCGGCTGCAGATAAAATGCATCATATGCCATGTGCCTGCAGGATGCAGTAATGTAAGATGCAAAGCTAAGCCAATGCAGGCAACTGTAATGTAACACTAAAGGCAATACCGCTGCAGTTGCAACCGTAAAACACCGAAAATAATCCATGGATACGGCTGCACAGACACACCCAATGACATCACCGGGTATACAGCACAACAGTATAAAGTGTGAATGCACACAACACACAGCGATTTCCCAAACGCCGCACCGTAGGGTGTAAACACACAGGAACTTTTAATATGTATATGGTGGGTGCCGCCGTGGCCGTGATGCATAGGTATGTGGCAGAGACAGACGGAGTTGCGGAGGATGGTGCCGACAACTACCGTAGGCCTCACAGGAGAAGGAGAGTGTTCAGACCAAGGGTGACCTACCAGGGCTGCAAGACCTGGAGATAGTAGAGCGCTACAGGGTGGACAGGGACACGTTACAGCAAATAGTGGAGCTTGAGAACAAGAGACAACAGAGGGGAGCCCATCCCAGTGGACACAAAGGTATGTGTGAGCTTGCGAATACTGGCTACAGGTACCTTTCAAAGGCCAACTGGGATATAATGGGTATCTCACAGGCATCAGCATCTAGGGTACTACACCAGTTCCTGGATGCCATGTTACTTATGCCCATGAGTATATAAACTTCCCCAGATCTCAGGAGGAGTTGGCTAGCAATATGCGCCGCTTCCACCGTGTGGCACAATACCGAGGTACTGGGTGCGATCGACTGTACGCACATAGAAATCAAGTCACCACCCGGGAGCAGGGTAGACGCTACATAAACCGCAAGGGATACCTCTCCATCAATTGCCAGGTCGTGTGCAATGCGCAGGGCATTATCATGGATGTGTGTGCTGGCAGCCCTGGAAGCTTCCACGACTCCCATATCTGGCATGCCTCACAGCTGTATTAGGTATTCGCCAGGGGGGACATCACACAAGGTCACCTTGTGGGGGATGCTGGCTATGCACTGGAGCCGTGGCTGATGACACCCATCAGAAATGCACACACACATATGCAAGAACGCCATAATGAGGCACACGCACAAACCAGAATAATCATAGAGCGTGTGTTTGGGATGTTGAAATCACGGTTCCGGTGCTTGGATACATCCGTGGAGCCTTGCAGTACTCTCCAGGCACATGTGCCCACATATTCATAGTATGTTGTATGCTACACAATATGATTCTGCGGAAACAGCTGCTGCAGGGACATAATGGTGTAGGGCCACCAAGCCCGCCACAACTGCCAAGGCAAGCACAGGCACAGGGCGTTCAGCGCCATGAACACGCTGTGCCAGCCCCAGTAGGTAGACGGAGGCGCACTAATATGCCTACGCCCTGGCAAAGAGGGAACGCATAGCACATACTTTGACAGTGTAGGCCCCATGGACTGACACCTCCTTACCTGCACACACAGTGAAATGGACGCCACACAAACATGTCCGTCCGTAATGTGTACCGTATGACCGGACCTATGTGTGACTCCAACAAAGGCACCGCCCAAACACTGCACACCCAATAGCCAGCAGAGCATGGAACGGCAACACCTCACCGCACGCCGGTTCTACAGCACACGGCGTAGCTGTATGCTGCCACTATCGCCGCAAGTCGACCACATATGTACTTATGTGCATACACAGATACGGAAATAGATATCAGTACACATGTAGAAATATATGTACGCATACACAGATATAAAGTACAACAGGTTAATATGGAACCCAGGGATGCAAGTTCACAGATAAGTAAGATGCGGAATCTCCACATAGTAAACATAGTGACCGACAACCCGATCATCCGGGAGGGTGGGCAGAGCAGGTAACGCCAGCCATGGAAATGTCAACCTGCATCAATACATATCCGCGTGTCAGGATGATGACCAGTCCACGGTACAGTAACGGGAGATGTGCGTGTCATATCCATAGGATATGAGTGCGGAGATACACGCCGCCGCGGCGCGCCAACGTAGGTATTGTGTGCAACCGTCGGTGCGAAAGCGGCAAGCATACCAGTGAAGTGTACGTCATTATGAGGAACGTACCTCATTTGGGGTCTAAAACAGTTCATGTTCCTCGCAGTTCCTCAAAGTTCCACATTGAAAATGTCTGTCAAACATCCATTGTTAGGATTGTATTTAAATGACATCCTGGTAAATAGAAATTAATCACAGTAATTCATTAAAGGTTCTTCATTGTAAGTAAATCAGCATATTTTAACCATCCTATGACCTACTTAGCTGAAGTTGTTACTATGCCATTAGTATGTGTTCCACATTATGCCCATTTGTTCCACATTACTAATGTGTGTGTTCCTCATTTTGGAAATAGAAGGTTGAGAGCCATGGCGGCAATATGTTTATGTGTGAGGTGAGGTTGTCGTGTGTTCCGCTGTGTGTGTAATGTGTGTGCCACTGTAAAATGTGTATGTAGGTGACATGTCATAGGCGGAGTGTAATAACATGCGTAGGCATACAGTACAGGAACCATAGGCGTATGTACAGCAGTACCCACAAAGTAGTACTGACATCTCCTCAGTGGCTATGCGCGTGGCGACGTAAAACGATGCAAAGCGGAAATGTCCCAGAATGTACCACAGGGCCATAGCCAACAGGAGATGCAAAGGACGCATGTACAAACCATGACCATAGGTATGGCGGCCATAAGGTAGACTCAACACGATACGTCGGCAACGTTACACAGCAGCAGGCATGTACGGCGAAAATACGAATGTGCTATCCCGGCACCAATCGTGAACACTTACGGTCCCGTAAATACCGCTGTGTGTTCCACGACCGTTAAGTAAGCAAGCGGCACACGAATAGGAGGCTACCGGTAGCATACACAGATACGGACCACAATCACCGTAACTATCAGTGACAAAATGCCAATGGATAGTAGGCACGGACGAACATCCGCAGATATATAACCGATGTGAAGGAGGAATACGTGCAGGAAGCCCACATGCAGGCGATACCGACACCACACGACATCAACAAAACAAACATTCCCAGAACAACAGACAGGTAACCTGCAGCTCCCCAAGCAGGGATGGAGCACACACACAAGCATATCTTGTATGTATAAATGCAAGACCCACACCCCGTACTCGTCACCCACATCCGCAGATATACCCCATCGCACATATCAAAGGGATAACAGCTAAAACCGTAGCAAATACATACAGGCAGTCAATGACAGCGGCATACCTGCAACAAGCCGCGTGGGAAACACTAGCAGCAGCTGATGCATCCTTGCATCCATTGTGTACAGGAATATAACAGCTATGTTACACATCTGAATGCACAATGCCATCGACAGACGCCGCCAGGACACGGACACCCACATGTCAAACAGAATACCATACCCAACACACACAATCCACGGCTAACACCACAGCATAATGTACCTGACACCACACATAGCGTATGCAGTTACACAAACATTATACAATACATACCATCCCCACGAAGGTAGTGCAAATAACTAACGGCCACACGAGGAATGAACCATGGCCTAGTTTCCTGGGTAACGTACGAATGGAGGAGGATCACCAGTGATATGCGCATAAGTACACACCGAGGAACAGCTATTGGCGTGATGAACCCACATGCCTCAGGTGACGACGAATAAAAGGAAGACTCCCTGGATATTCAAACCGTATGTTCACAACGAACACAAACAGTATCGAAAGAAAATACTGAGAGGAAGATATTGACGAATACAGAAGCGAAGGCCGGAAAGGTATGTCGAACCCACGAGATGTACTGATGTGTAACGCATGATACGTATGACTAATCTGCACTGTATGTGAACGATGTGTGTAAGTAAAGATACCTGTCCATTAGGCAGAGAGTGGTGAAAGGTGGTCATGTAATGCTAAGCCGCGGAGCATACCAACGACTGCGGACAACGTGTGCACAGCAGTGGGACAACATGTACACAGATGTGATAACCCAGGGTCCGCCATAGGGATTCCAAACACAGAACAATGCCACCACCCACGCCGATGCTGTCAGTGGATATCGAACAATGAAGCCCCACAGCAGGGGATAGGCCATGTATGTATAGTGTCACAGCACACATGTGCATGGGCATATACCGTCGATGTCATACGAATGTGCGCACAACGTGCACGTATCCCACGCAGTAGGGGTGACTATGTCAATTATGTGTAATGCAAAGCTGTCATGATGGATATGTTCAGAAATCATAGACAGTATCACAGGCATAGCATGCATGATGGAGGAATGGCCTAATGTTATGTACATAAACAAGATATGTATGGCCTGCACATATGGGACAATGTAGTAGCAGAATAGGTACCCGAAATGGAGGGAACAGCAAGTAACCATGTCCAAATGTTCCGTAGCAGGTGCAATGTGTGCCACAATGATGTCCGGCAGGGCCGTGTGTAAACACATGTGCAATGTACACAGTAGTGTCACCCCCCCATGGTAGTGTCCACTGAACGGCAGAAGTGGATGTCAACTGTATGTCTATACAGTACTTCCGCTGTGGTGGTACCATGGGTCTGTGTCACCCTACCAGCAAGGGAGCTATCACATGACTAGTGACACAGTGTGCCCCTGTGGGATGTGCACAGGACCTATGTCCCACAGCCCGGTGTGTGTCCAGTCTGTGGATGTCACACAGACGCCCGGGCTGAGCAATGTGGTATGTGTGCACACATGCAGGACTGCTCCTCCCACCCTGCCCACTGCAAACGCCATGTAGGTGTACTACATGCATCAGTACTGTGGAGAACATGGCCCATGGCAGAGTAGATTACACCCCTGTGTTAGTGGTATGCAGGTGAGTACAGATGTGTTACATGACTGTCATTTGCATATGTAAACTGTCTGAGCCGGGTAGAGATCACAGCATGACTATACTGAGACATGTAACGTTGTATCCATTTTGTAAGGTACACCACACATGTGTTACTGTAACACTGCCCGCGTGTACATGTGTGTATGGCACAGGTACAAGGGCACCCAAGGTATCAGCTAGACATACGGTCCAGAAATGCGTGGTCCTGCACATGTGTACCCACGCCATGGTGGAATATGGCAACCACAGCACCATGTGGGGCATGTGTGTACATCAACCATGTACAACGTGATATGCATGTATAGGGACAGTATCCATGTGATACACACTGCATGACTGTCACTATGCAAAGGTGATGTGTATGCACTATGTGTGATGTAACTGATGCAATGATATCTACATGATATATCTGCCACACTGACACCTGTATGGTTGTTAGCAATATGAGTAGGATGAGCTAGAATGCTGCCAGGTATGTAGATGTGGTATATGTAGGCATGGACAATACTGTGTGACAGCAGGTAGTGTGATGCAAATACTGAGCATGAGGGGCCACATGTCTGAGGACTGTGCAATGTCACACGTCCCTGACTTGTTGTAGTTAGCATGATATGCCTGCACCACTGTGTGACCTGTACAGGAGGCACATGGCGTAACATCCCGAGACATAGGGCACGATGTGATGCTGGATGTGTACATTGGCAATAGCATAAAGTGGAATGGCGCTGAAGTGCAAAGAGCGGACCATGTCTGATGTGATACCCTCTGTACCACCCCAACCACCCATGCAATAGTATGACAGGTGGCCAGCATGGGATGTGGTGTGCTGTGGCGCACATAAGCCCAACAAGGGTGCCAGTAAAGGCATGCAGGTAGTCAATGAGTGTGTGAAGCATGTATGTCAAGATGTGGCCCAGTGCCATACTGAATGGCCCAGTCATGGGTGTACAAATGCAGCCCCATACGCGCAATGCAGTACCACCCATGTGTAGTGTGATAGATGTGGTAGTGTGGTGGTCAGGGTAAACAACGCATGAATGGGCTAGCAGTCAATGCAGTGTGCTGCTGCAGAGACATGTAACAGCCAGGTTGGCGGGATACAACAACTACGGCGATTGGAGGTGACATTGGGACTGTGTTCCCGGACATAACATGTGCATGGCAGTACTATGTATGTGTCCACAGGGTTAATACAATGTCCAGCCAAGGATTGGAACCCTGTAGTGAGTGATAGTGTGTATTGTTGGTAGGTACCCCATTGGCAGGCACGATGCCAGCAACATCTGTGTTGGCAATGCCTGCATGACTGTGGTATGCTGCATTGAATGTGGATGTAGTCAAACAGCAGAGACATACCACCACACTGCGTGAGGGCCCACACTGCAATGTCTGGCAGTCATGTGTAGGTAGCTAGCTGTGGAGTATGTGATGCACCATGAGGACACACCATGACTGTCAAGTGCCACACCACACACAGGTGAACATGACTACCGTGCAACAGCCTGCACATGTGCCCATACAGCATGTGTGCACGGAACAGGAATACCACTGTGGCGTCTGTGAAAAGGCCAGTACCACCATGTCTCTGTGTGGAATAGCATGGTCCCTACCAGTGTGTAAATGTAGCAGAAGTGCACTGTGATCAGTGCTGGCATAGGCACGTAGACTGTCCATCGTACGGGGTGCCATGCCATCAACTACCTCTGTCAGTGGATGTCAGTAATACCGGCTGTAGAGTGTATGTACCATGCATGCTGCTATGGTTGTGTGTTTAGGTGTGGCTAGCAGGGATGAGAAGCATGGATGTTCAGCAAACAGAGGGGGGATGTGTGTAGGCATAGCACACAGACACATGGAGGTTTGGTGCATGCCGAGGGTAGTGTAGATATGGTATGTGTCGTGTAATGTGTCACCCAGCTATGCGTACTGCATGGCTAAGCATGTGTGGGTACATGGGAGTCCATACTAGGGAAGGGCGTGTTGCTATCAATACATAGCAGTAGCAACTGTCCTAGGTGCAATGTACAGTATGCCAACACGACCAGCATGTAACCTGTGGTGTACAGTGTATTCACTGTCGCGGTCACAATGTGCGTGGCGGTCACGAACATGGGTATCTGAACATGGATTACCTATGATGCAATGTGTCTTGGGAATATACAGTATGTGTGTAAATCACTGTGGTGTGGGAACCACCACCCATGTGTGTTGCAGTCCAGGTATGTGCCTGGGAGGTATGATCTGTGTACAATCTGGACTGGCAGGTGTGCCGTGTAGGGCATGGAGGCAGGTCCCAGGCACTGCAGATAAATGACATGTGTGCTGTACTGTGTGTGCAGTGCTTGTGTACAGCACAGTGGAGGGTGTAAGCATTGTCACACATCACTGCATGCTGTGCCTACCTGTGACAGCCCTGCCGGAGACAGACATGTGACACCGCTGCACAGGCAGCATAGCATGTGAAGATGTACATGTGGGCTGCACACCTTAGGCAGATGTCCACAGGTCATGTGTGCCACGGTAGTGTGGTTGAACACGGCTATCAGACTGGACAAACACTACATGCCTGCATAACTACAGTATGACCATAGTCAACAGTCCCAGTGACAGAGTAGGCCAATGTACACTATCCCTGCGTGCAGACCACTGGCTACTGGACACCTGGCTAGACACACACCTGGAGGGTTAATTCACCATTGAGCCATCACATGTCCCAGTCCATGGGGCCGTACAATGTCATCACAGGGTGGTCACAATAGCAGGTGGCAAGGCAGACACGGTCTACCAGGTGATGTGTCATGTGTGCATATGTCGACTAGCACAGCCGCTCACATGTCTGCAACATACTGGTGCACGATGTATACTGTTACATGATGTATGGAACTGCACTGTCACCCACTACAGGGCCATCTGACACAGGTGTGTTGTGACAGGTGTAACCCATGTTTGCACAGGATACACACCGCTGTTGTAGGCAGCCATGCTGGTGGCTACCAGTGATATATGCAGTGGTCATACAGACATACCGTACAGTGTTCATGCAGGAATGTCCATTGTCATGGTCGATGTGCTGCTATGTGAATGTAGGTGTGTGTTGTGAATGTTACACATCCAGAAGACACCATCTGGTGCAGTCATGGTTGTCAACACCAGTACACACATCCACAGCAGTCAGAACCCAGTCCTGACAATGTGTGTCAGTCACCCTCGGACTGTGTGACATATGTGCACATGGCGGAACACCTCATACTGTCATGTAAGCTGGCTACATGATGGCTGGAATGTTCTGTAGAAATGTACAATGCTGGTAGCCCAATGAAGTACCTGGAATCAGACACAGTACGCTATGTCAGCCATGTAAACCATGCACAACAATGACCGCCCAACAGAGACAAACAATGCATTGACACATGGAACATGTGCACATGACAACCCCCAATGAGTTATGTTGCACATATCGATGTACAATTGTCATCTATGTCCATAGCATGGATGCAGACACACATACTCCACAGGTAGTACCATGTGATGTAGGTAGGGGGGCATTGCTCGTGTTCATGTCACAGTAGCTGTACAGACACATGTCCTGCATAGCCGTCATGTAGGGGTAGCTGTGGTATGTGACTGCTGGACATGCCCGTATAAATAACCATGTCCCACAGGAGATGTGTTATATGTGTACCACATGTGGCGTGCTGACAACAAGCTGTGATGTGTACGGCTGCCGGTGTACCTGTGTGACATTGTCTGTGATGGGTGCAAAGGCATATAGTATCGTATTGCATGCCCACAAGCCCCACATAGGTGCATAGCCTGAACATACAATACAAGGAGTGTGTGGGATGATAGCAACCCACAGGAGGAGATGGGTATGGACGGCCCACAACCACATGTGTGTGTGCGGTGTTCACGCCCACGACATGAGCATCTGACAGGCTAGTGTTACAGCTGTACAGGGTTGCATGCATATATGTTCAGCAACATCCCTGTGTGTCCCACCACTGGCCCGTGGACCGATGGACACCAACCAAATGTGCAGATATGAGATGTGCACAGCACATCACAGATGCCTACTGTAGAACAGGCTTACCGTGTAGACATGTGCACAGTAGGTCTGCGCCAGCTGCAGTCAAACATGTAATGTGCTGAACCACACCAATAGTCCAGGCCATGCCACAGATGGACGTGCATGCATCTGTGTATGTATGGCTGTGAATGTCTCCGGCATAGCAATATAGCTGTGTCACCGTTGTGAACAACAATATGAATGGGTTATATGTGTGAGGGGTGCGTCATATGCGTATGGTTTGATCGACGATACCATCACTGACCCTGCTATGTGAACATCCCTGTCCCCATACATGGATACCTATGCTGTGTGTTGTAGTTAGCATGATATGCCTGCACCACTGTGTGACCTGTACAGGAGGCACATGGCGTAACATCCCGAGACATAGGGTACGATGTGATGCTGGATGTGTACATTGGCAATAGCATAAAGTGGAATGGCGCTGAAGGGCAAAGAGCGGACCATGTCTGATGTGATACCCTCTGTACCACCCCAACCACCCATGCAATAGTATGACAGGTGGCCAGCATGGGATTGTGGTGTGCTGTGGCGCACATAAGCCCAACAAGGGTGCCAGTAAAGGCATGCAGGTAGTCAATGAGTGTGTGAAGCATGTATGTCAAGATGTGGCCCAGTGCCATACTGAATGGCCCAGTCATGGGTGTACAAATGCAGCCCCATACGCAATGCAGTACCACCCATGTGTAGTGTGATAGATGTGGTAGTGTGGTGGTCAGGGTAAACAACGTACATGAATGGGCTAGCAGTCAATGCAGTGTGCTGCTGCAGAGACATGTAACAGCCAGGTTGGCGGGATACAACAACTACGGCGATTGGAGGTGACATTGGGACTGTGTTCCCGGACATAACATGTGCATGGCAGTACTATGTATGTGTCCACAGGGTTAATACAATGTCCAGCCAAGGATTGGAACCCTGTAGTGAGTGAGAGTGTGTATTGTTGGTAGGTACCCCATTGGCAGGCACGATGCCAGCAACATCTGTGTTGGCAATGCCTGCATGACTGTGGTATGCTGCATTGAATGTGGATGTAGTCAAACAGCAGAGACATACCACCACACTGCGTGAGGGCCCACACTGCAATGTCTGGCAGTCATGTGTAGGTAGCTAGCTGTGGAGTATGTGATGCACCATGAGGACACACCATGACTGTCAAGTGACACACCACACAGGTGAACATGACTACCGTGCAACAGCCTGCACATGTGCCCATACAGCATGTGTGCACGGAACAGGAATACCACTGTGGCGTCTGTGAAAAGGCCAGTACCACCATGTCTCTGTGTGGAATAGCATGGTCCCTACCAGTGTGTAAATGTAGCAGAAGTGCACTGTGATCAGTGTTGGCATAGGCACGTAGACTGTCCATCGTACGGGGTGCCATGCCATCAACTACCTCTGTCAGTGGATGTCAGTAATACCGGCTGTAGAGTGTATGTACCATGCATGCTGCTATGGTTGTGTGTTTAGGGTGTGGCTAGCAGGGATGAGAAGCATGGATGTTCAGCAAACAGAGGGGGGATGTGTGTAGGCATAGCACACAGACACATGGAGGTTTGGTGCATGCCGAGGGTAGTGTAGGTATGGTATGTGTCGTGTAATGTGTCACCCAGCTATGTGTACTGCATGGCTAAGCATGTGGGTACATGGGAGTCCATACTAGGGAAGGGCGTGTTGCTGTCAATACATAGCAGTAGCAACTGTCCTAGGTGCAATGTACAGTATGCCAACACGACCAGCATGTAACCTGTGGTGTACAGTGTATTCACTGTCGCGTGTCACAATGTGCATAGCGGTCATGAACATGGGTATCTGAACATGGATTACCTATGATGCAATGTGTCTTGGGAATATACAGTATGTGTGTAAATCACTGTGTGGTGTGGGAACCACCCACCCGTGTGTTGCAGTCCAGGTATGTGCCTGGGAGGTATGATCTGTGTACAATCTGGACTGGCAGGTGTGCCATGTAGGGCATGGAGGCAGGTCCCAGGCACTGCAGATAAATGACATGTGTGCTGTACTGTGTGTGCAGTGCTTGTGTACAGCACAGTGGAGGGTGTAAGCATTGTCACACATCACTGCATGCTGTGCCTACCTGTGACAGCCCTGCCGGAGACAGACATGTGACACCGCTGCACAGGCAGCATAGCATGTGAAGATGTACATGTGGGCTGCACACCTTAGGCAGATGTCCACAGGTCATGTGTGCCACGGTAGTGTGGTTGAACACGGCTATCAGACTGGACAAACACTACATGCCTGCATAACTACAGTATGACCATAGTCAACAGTCCCAGTGACAGAGTAGGCCAATGTACACTATCCCTGCGTGCAGACCACTGGCTACTGGACACCTGGCTAGACACACACCTGGAGGGTTAATTCACCATTGAGCCATAACATGTCCCAGTCCATGTGGGCCGTACAATGTCATCACAGGGTGGTCACAATAGCAGGTGGCAAGGCAGACACGGTGTACCAGGTGATGTGTCATGTGTGCATATGTCGACTAGCACAGCCGTTCACATGTCTGCAACATACTGGTGCACGATGTATACTGTTACATGATGTATGGAACTGCACTGTCACCCACTACAGGGCCATCTGACACAGGTGTGTTGTGACAGGTGTAACCCATGTTTGCACAGGATACACACCGCTGTTGTAGGCAGCCATGCTGGTGGCTACCAGTGATATATGCAGTGGTCATACAGACATACCATACAGTGTTCATGCAGGAATGTCCATTGTCGTGGTCGATGTGCTGCTATGTGAATGTAGGTGTGTGTTGTGAATGTTACACATCCAGAAGACACCATCTGGTGCAGTCATGGTTGTCAACACCAGTACACACATCCACAGCAGTCAGAACCCAGTCCTGACAATGTGTGTCAGTCACCCTCGGACTGTGTGACATATGTGCACATGGCGGAACACCTCATACTGTCATGTAAGCTGGCTACATGATGGCTGGAATGTTCTGTAGAAATGTACAATGCTGGTAGCCCAATGAAGTACCTGGAATCAGACACAGTACGCTATGTCAGCCATGTAAACCATGCACAACAATGACCGCCCAACAGAGACAAACAGTGCATTGACACATGGAACATGTGCACATGACAACCCCAATGAGTTATGTTGCACATATCGATGTACAATTGTCATCTATGTCCATAGCATGGATGCAGACACACATACTCCACAGGTAGTACCATGTGATGTAGGTAGGGGGCATTGCTCGTGTACATGTCACAGTAGCTGTACAGACACATGTCCTGCATAGCCGTCATGTAGGGGTAGCTGTGGTATGTGACTGCTGGACATGCCCGTACAAATGACCATGTCCCACAGGAGATGTGTTATGTGTGTACCACATGTGACGTGCTGACAACAAGCTGTGATACGGCTGCTGGTGTACC
Source organism: Protopterus annectens (assembly GCF_019279795.1). Taxonomy (NCBI): domain Eukaryota; kingdom Metazoa; phylum Chordata; order Ceratodontiformes; family Protopteridae; genus Protopterus; species Protopterus annectens. Next base: position 1,491,918,778 of record NC_056746.1, read on the forward strand.
TGTGTGACATTGTCTGTGATGGGTGCAAAGGCATATAGTATCGTATTGCATGCCCACAAGCCCCACATAGGTGCATAGCCTGAACATACAATACAAGGAGTGTGTGGGATGATAGCAACCCACAGGAGGAGATGGGTATGGACGGCAGCCCACAACCACATGTGTGTGTACGGTGTTCACGTCCACGACACATGAGCATCTGACAGGCTAGTGTTACAGCTGTACAGGGTTGCATGCATATATGTTCAGCAACATCCCTGTGTGTCCCACCACTGGCCCGTGGACCGATGGACACCAACCAAATGTGCAGATATGAGATGTGCACAGCACATCACAGATGCCTACTGTAGAACAGGCTTACCATGTAGACATGTGCACAGTAGGTCTGCGCCAGCTGCAGTCAAACATGTAATGTGCTGAACCACACCAATAGTCCAGGCCATGCCACAGATGGACGTGCATGCATCTGTGTATGTATGGCTGTGAATGTCTCCGCATAGCAATATAGCTGTGTCACCGTTGTGAACAACAATATGAATGGGTTATATGTGTGAGGGGTCATACGCGTATGGTTTGATCGACGATACCATCACTGACCCTGCTATGTGAACATCCCTGTCCCCATACATGGATACCTATGCTGTGCCCAACACCACATTCACAGAGGGAGGGATGGCGGTGTGTAGTGCAGCAGCAGACATGGGGTGGCAGCAGGCACTGGATGTACACATATGTGGTACCCACATCAGTGCAGGCAACCATCCATGTGCACGGGATAGCGGTGTGTGTCCACATACAGCACTGTGTAGATCAATATCCCAGCACATAGCACCTGCCTGGGTTACAGTGTATGCATGGATGTGTGATACCTGCATGCACCAGACACACCCTCAGCAAGCAGCGTGCAGCATACCTTGCTTGAGGCCAGTGTCCACACCATGGCGATAGACACGTTGAATGTCCATATACACATAGCAATGACATATGGAATGGACAGCCACCCTGCCAATATCGTAAACCCCCAGGTGGATCACAACCCAGTGCCATGTATGTGGCACACCCTGCCATACCATGCAGACCTGCCCAGCAAGGCTGCATGAGCTATCACAGTCCTACATGGTGCAATGGACAAAAGGCACTCTCACTATCAACCATACACAGCAGTAATGTGGCGGTGATGCACCCTGTGGTGTCACAGGTGCTGTGTGATGCTCTGGACAATGTGTGTGTGTACATGCTATGCATGGCCTGTCCTGCTAATGTGTCATGGTTACACATTGCCCTATGTCTATCACATGTGCAACACAGGTGAGCTGTGGCAAGTTGTCCAACACCCGTACAGTGCTGTGTGGATGTACATGGCACAACACATGCATGTGCAGGTGTCCATGTGTATGTGTACAGTGCCACTGCTGACGTTCACAATGGTTACAGACGTGATGTGTACTGACATATACACAGCATCCAGGTGAACATCAGCACCGACGTCACATGGGGACCTATGCCAGTGATATGGACACAGGTGCAGCCAGGTACACGTCCACAGCTGGCTAACATCTACATGGTGCGTGTACAGTGTGATGGGGTGGCAAACAGATATGATGTGACAGCCACTGCTCAATGGTGTGAAGCCAACACATCAGCTGTGTCACTGCCACGATGCCTTCCACAGATCACTGTGCAGATGTTGTACTTGTCATAGCAATGTATTTCCAACAGTATGCCAGCACAGCAGTGTAAATGTGACCTGCCACCATCATTATGTCTTACAGATAATGCCACGTTCCCGGCTTCCCGCTTTCAGTCGACAGGAGGAGGAGGTGATCATCCCATACCTCCATACTAATCATGACGTCTTATTCAGTCATGTGCCACAGCAGGCACAGGAACGACAGGAGATGTGGGAGGAGATGTGCAGGAGGGTGAACAGCCTGGGCGGATACAACCGCACTTATCAGCAGATCCGCAGGCACTGCACAGACCTGATCCGGCATGCAAGACAGCATGCCGCTGCAATCGCCAGACAACAATGTGGGACAGGTGGTGGGCCACCAACCCAGCCCCCACTCACAGCCACGGAGGAGCTCCTGGCCAGTCTGGGGACACCCACGGAACAACATGCAGAAACCCATGCGTCCATCGTGGAGGTGGGTGTCTCCCGAACTATGAGCTTGGAGCTGCATGGTAAGTCAGGGATGCATGTTTGTATGATAAGTGACGTGGGGGTGGGTGTCATAGTACAACACATAATATAGCAATACATGCCAGGTATATGGCCACACAGGACGCATACTACAGTATGCTATGTTGTGTTAGCAGACAGGTGCATAGCACATGCTAACTTACAGATGCATGATGTGACATGCACACTGCTGACTGTGGCGATAGTAATGGATAATGTGTATACCTTTGTGTCATCCCTTTACAGGTACGTCTGGCATGCCGCAAACACAAGGGTCTGTTGCAGGTAAGTCTGTTGCTAGTCAAAGGCATGATATGGTGTATTGATATTCCCCAAGTGTCCAGGCATGACATGCACACCTGTGTGTGCCCCAGTCACGGTATACAGGTTGCACCATCCGACACACACACCACCCATGTACAGTAGATACGACTGTTAGCGTAGAGTGGCATGACACCACACGACCTATTGGTGTGTTACGTGCATTCAGCTATGCATACAATGGTGTAGGTGTTCCACAATGGCTGCATGTGTAGTATGCATTGGTATGCCTCTGCAGTATGCACACAGTACCACATAGTGAGCTGTGATCTTGCCAGAGCACAGGTGTTACCAATGTGACCTATGCCCCTGCATCGGGTGCACACGTGACATGGCACATGCCATGTCCCATGCACGTGGATGTCTGGCTGCAACAGTTTCACACCATGACATGACCTATGCGACATAGCAGACATCCACACTGTCTGCATATCTGTAGGGAATGTGACATCTTACACTAGTATGGTTGTATGTCACATGGGCCACCACAGGGCCATGTGCACGATGTCCACCACACACAATTGTCAATGACCCAGACAGACAAGGCCATGGTCGATACCTACAGGCATGTTGCCACACAGTACATCCACAGTGGGTAGTCACCGTTGCACCCTGTACACACATAGTGGGCTCATCACTGTAGTGGCCCCCCTGGACATCCGATGTAGTACACCACTGACATGGAATGCCTCTCCACAGCTACTAGAGGTGCCTCCAATATCTGCCACATACGTGCTGCTGAGCGGATGAACCGACTTACAGACATGGCAATGTAATGCGTCCAGGTCACGCATCACACAGAAACATAACTGTGTCCTGCTACTGTGCAGTGGCACAGTGCCCGCACTCCACACTGTACAGCTATGTACACAGCTCACACCAACCGCACCTGCACAGACATCCCTGTTACCCATACATTGTATCTGTAGACTGTACACATAACACTGCACCATGACAGCCATTGTGATGTGCTGCATGCAGTGGGACACCATCGTCACATGTCCACATGATACCACACATGTATGCAGTGTACATGACATAGTGTCGGCAGACATGTGTACTGTCAACACACCCGTGGCCACACGGTGTATCACGGCGATGCATGCAAACTACCATGAATGTGTGTACTGCATGCCTACTAAAAGACACCTGCCTGTTGTACTGTTCCCACCAGGGCAGTGTGCATACTGCCACTAGGAATGTCTGGTCTACATTCACTGGTCTGTGGTGTGTGAATGCTGCATGCCACCTGCATTATCACATGCATGATGTCTGTGTGTGTGTGTGTGTGTGTGTGTGTGTGTGTGTGTGTGTGTGTGTATTGTAACTGATGGTATGCCTTTGTATTGACAGGTGCTGTAGGTGAGTTCCCCTCCTGCGGTCCAGCTGATGCTAGTGTCCCCACAGATACTAGTGGTGATGACCATGTGCATGAGGCACAGGCAGGGTCGTCACAGGCACACACTGTGCCATTGGAGAACATCACACTTACGTCCCCTTCATCCCTGAACACGGTTCGGATGCCGACACATACCCCAACACCGTTGCCCATAGATGACGGTCAGTCAGCGTCTGTTGGCACCGAGCAGGAATGTGTGGTGGCTGCAGAAGGTGTGGGTACACACGATGTTGCCAGTGTAATGACTGGTGCAGTGCCATGCAGGCATGTGGCAGGTGCTGCTCGTAATGGGAGCACCGCTAGACATACACCTGCCGTACAGGGTGCAGCAGCTGGTATAACCAGACGCATGTTCCAGACTGTAATGGCGGCGCAGGCACGTGCCGAACGGCAGAACCAGGAAGGGCAGAGGCTGCAGAGGTCTGCAATCCGTTCCTTGAATGACAACATCCAGGCATTGGCGAATGCCCAACAGCATCTTGCCGATGTTCTGGATAGGAGATTGGGTGAGATGGCTGGTATCCTCGACCGAGGCATGGCCATCCTTGAGCGTGGGCTTTACGTGCAGGAACACCAGGTAGGGGTGAGGCATAGGGCATGTGGGCGTAGGCCAGCAACACCACTTGGTGCAGGTCAGCGCGTGCCACCTCCCATGCCCACCCACCCAGTGCTGGTACCAGCAGCAGTGCAGCTGCTACTACACCGACCACACCAGGACAGAGCAGGCCATGTGGACGTGGCCCTGGATGGCCCCGGCGTGGGCACGTTTCCAGCGGACATGTGACATCGGAGAGTGGACTGTCTGTACCTACACCCGGTCGTGCCCGTGCGACCCCAGGCAGGCACGGGTCACGTCGCGGCAGGCCGACACAGTGAGCCATAACACCTGCACTGTACAGTCTGGGGCTGCCAAGCATACCCCGTGTAGGCATCACAGATGACTGAACTGTGTACACACAAACCCACACACAGCAAACACGACTGTAGGGCTCCACCACACCCACATGCAATGTACACAGACATGCCCAGTCAATGCACAGGCCCTTACACACACACATGATGTCATCCATTGGTACAGCCTATGCCTGTGGCACACATATCACCCTGTGCATATGATGAAGTCTCTGCCGCATAACTGTGAGCTACACCATCAGTGCATGGTTATGCAAACATATTCTGATGCACAGGGTGGACAAGATAGTGAGAGGTGTATGTGATACCTGTGTCCGCATAGTACGTGATGTGTATGTTGTGGTGTGTGTGTATGGCTGGTGACAGGTGTGTATGTGATGTGGGTTGTGCACTGACATCATGCAGCAGACATACCATGCAGGACAGGTGCAGCATTCATTGATCTGTGTACACAGTATGTGTGGTGGTTACATGTGTAGCACCATGTTGGTTCAGTTAACCCGTATGACAATGATGGTGTACTTGCATGTGCCTACTGGGAGCACTGTAATTAGTTCCCCACGTAGTCGGGGTACCCACAGGCCTGTCTGGCAACATCAGCATAGCACAGGTACCCCGGCATGGACCCCTACATAGGAACATAGGCGCACATGTACATAACAGGGTATGTGCCCTATGACATGTGTGGACCTAGCATGACTGTGTGTGGCTGCTAACACCCCTCAGGATGGGGATGCCACATCCATCAGTCCCCAGTCCCTCGTCCAGCACTGACACACACAGGATGCCTGGCGCATAACTATATCCACACATCCACACGTCATTATTACTCCTGGACGAAGGCAGTCAGTGCCTTTCCTTCACATGGGCTGGCACTCCTCTACGTGTTGTAGGGGGTCTCCGGCCATTGACCCTGTTCCCCCAGCATGTCACACTCATCTTTGTGGTGATGTGTGTGACAGTCGCTTCTGTGCCCGTGTTTGCCTGGAGCCTAGGAAGTGCAATATGCCCATGTCACCCAGGTCAGACATGGCCATGTATGCCAGGCACAGATCACCACAGAGCAGATGTGCTGTGAAGGTTTACAGCCGGAGTCCCCTTGGTCGTGCAGCTTGTGACACATGTCCTAGCACCGTCATCCCCGCCTTGTGTAACGTTTGCGGTCCTTCCGAGTGCTGCAGGCGTCAGGTTAGCTACAGGCCAGATGTGCCAATGTACGCAGTCATTGCACTGGTGTGTGATGTGTACAGGGGTACAATGAACACCCCTGATGTCGATGCGATTCCTTCCAGACCAGGAGGCCACAGTGGAATGTCTTCACACCCACATTGCCATTGTGTGTGTTGACAGATGTTAACGACAGGTGTCGTAGCCATTTCCATGAACATGTCCACCATCTGGAATGGCATACCACCTACATGTGACATTGGGCCGAACATGTCCTTCACACTGGGTAGGTCTGCACCTTCTCTGGCATGTAGTAGCAGGCCATGGCTCTGGCACCAGTTACCCATGTCTATGACGCCCTAGGTGGATGTCCGTGTCACATGGGGTGTTGGGTATGGTGGCCGGTGCGTAGTCATCTGCATACCTTGTCTGCCACAATCCCCCTATGATTGCATGCACATTGGAAGGTCGAATGCCATATGGCAGGGGGGCCCAGGACTGAGCCCTGTGGGCCTCCACTGGAGACCAGATATGAGTGTGACAAGGCACCAGGAACACCAACCCTGTGTGGTGTGACCTCCAACCTTTCTGAGAAGCATCGGGTGACATATGTCCCCACATGTATGCTGGCGAGCCTTTCCATGAGTCCCATGTGTAGTGTGCTCTGAACGCTCCCACCAGGTCATGGTACTGTGTGCAAACCCACGTATCCCCATCAATGGCCTTGGTGACCACTCCAGACAGGACGAGCAGGTACGGGAGGCAGGATCCGCCCTTGACTATGTTGTTGTGGGTATGTTCCGGTATTGGCTGTACACCACTGTCTGTATCCATGGGCATCTGTATGGACCTCCCCACAGCTTTGCAGGCAAGGCTTGTCAAGCGGATAGGGTGTGGCTGTCTACAGTCCATAAGAGCACTACCCTGGCATAGTGGGACCACAGATGCCATATGCCATCCATTGGGGACATAGCCCATAGTAAGGCTAACATGACACAGTGGCTGCATGTGTGGGCCGAGGCCCTCAATGAGGATGGGTAGCACACAGCCAGGGACACCATCGGTGCCCATTGGTGCTGTGTCAACCGCCATAGAGATATGGGATCACTCCAGGCCATATGAGATGTTTGGGAGGCTACACTCTGGTGGGATGGATATGTCCCTCTTGGGGGATGTATGCATGGAACATGTCCGCTGGTTTGCAGACAATGTCTGTGGGTGCAGTGACCGTTGTACCATTCTGGACCATTTCCAGCCAAGTCTGTGTGCCCACAACCATGTCCTTACCACAGTTAAGGAAGGCCCTATGGTTGTCTCATGTGCCCTCTGCAGTACCACTCCCACAAGCGGCCGTGGATGATTGTATGTGTGGCCGTATGGTGACGCCGGTATGAATGGGAGATGGCTTCCTGGTATTGACATTGCTCTGTCATGTATTAGCTCCAACTGTTGATGTACAGCTAGTCAGTGGCTGGGGTCCACCACACCATGTGCCTACCTGTGGTGGACAAGGTCCTGATGTTATCATGTTTGCCTGTTGCAGACATGCATGTGTGTGCTCAGAGAATGCATTCGTTAGGTGGTTGCCGGTCTGGCCTGGGTTCAACACTGGCATGGAGGACTTGTAGGGTACCACACCGGTCGTATGATGTGTGTGGTTTGTTGTGGAGAGGTCATCACTTAGGTCCCCCATGCCGGTGTTGGTTACAGGATGTGGATGACCAGTGGATCCACTATACGGTCTGGCATCACCATTGAGGGCTGTACATCCTGTGTGGGGCATATCCTCACCATGTGTGATGGGCAGAACTGTCAGACATCCCCCCCTAGTATGTATGGTGCATGGCTGTTTAACAGTGGCCAGGTGTGAGAACACCTGTGACCAGTGGCGTAGTGTGTTGTGCCATGGCTAATGTTCCCAGTCTATGTATGGGTGGTTCATGTCACCCAATACGGTGCTGTTGTGAGAGCATGCCCACTCACCAGTGTCCTCAGGACATCTGTGCAGGTAGCCTGTGTTTGGGAGGGTTGTCTGTAGCATGCAACAAACTGTAGGCCAGTCCTACACATGGTTAATTGCACCTAGATATTCCCTGCTGGAACGGCCATGTCTGTGGCATGGCCGGGTTGTTGTGTGGCTGGACACACGACGGTCCACATTCCGCCACCCATGCCATCGCACCATGTGTATGCATGTCTGCTCTGTGCCGACTCTAAGTGTCTGAGCATGCCCAGTAGGCAGCTGTGTAGATAGACACACAGCACAGTGCACACCGCGCCGACTGCAGTTATACCCGGGTGCATGCCTGTATCCCTTCGCAACGGCCTCGTCTGTGGCTTCCCCAGGTTTCTGTTGTGTGGCTGGTCACACACGACGGTCCACATTTCGCTACCCATGCCGCCGCACCATGTGTATGCATGTCTGCTCTGTGCCGAGTCTAAGTGTCTGAGCATGCCCAGTAGGCAGTGATGTACTGATCAGTAGTTACTTGGTATTCCCGACTGCAGCACTAACGTGTTACTGTACGGCGACCTTGGGATGGTAACAGGCTGCGTGACTGCGCACTCTGACCTAACTCCCGATCGGGCGCATTGCCTCTGCAAATGATACCACCCACGTAGGGTATGCTTCCTGACAGCGCTCTGCTCAGTAAACTCGGTAGCGCGTTCTGTAAATGCTTCATACTGCAGTGTGTTCATGTAGATAGGCGTAGGTTCGTCTCCCGTCCCTTCCGTGTGTGTGTGTGTGTGTGTGTGTGTGTGTGTGTGTGTGTGTGTGTGTGTGTTTCCAGCTGCCTCTGCGAATTAACATGCTTTTAGGCCCGCAACACAAATCTTGGCTATTGCCAACTATTGTCTTCTTGGTGATGTCACCAGCCTACAAGTATGCCTCTGACAGCTCACTTCAGTAAACTCGGTAGCGCGTTCTGTAAATGCTTCATACTGTAGTGTGTTCATGTAGATAGGCGTAGGTTCGTCTCCCGTCCCTTCCGTGTGTGTGTGTGTCTCTGTGTGTGTGTGTTTCCAGCTGCCTCTGCGAATTAACATGCTTTTAGGCACTCCGCAACACAAATCTTGGCTATTGCCAACTATTGTCTTGCGGGTGATGTCACCAGCCTACAAGTATGCCTCTGACAGCGCTCACTTCAGTAAACTCGGTAGCGTTCTGTAAATGCTTCATACTGTAGTAAGTTCATGTAGATAGGCGAGGTTCGCCTCCGTCCCTTCCGTGTGTGTGTGTGTGTGTGTGTGTGTGTGTGTGTGTGTGTGTGTGTTTCCAGCTGCCTCTGTGAATGAACATGCTTTTAGACGCTCCGCAACACATACCTTGGCTATTGCCAACTATTGTCTTGCGGGTGACGTCACCAGCCTACAAGTATGCCTCTGACAGCGCTCACTTCAGTAAACTCGGTAGCGCGTTCTGTAAATGCTTCATACTGTAGTAAGTTCATGTAGATAGGTGTAGGTTTGTCTCCCGTCCCTTCCGTGTGTGTGTGTGTGTGTGTGTTTCCAGCTGCCTCTGCGAATGAACATGCTTTTAGACGCTCATAACACATACCTTGGCTATTGCCAACTATTGTCTTGCGGGTGACGTCACCAGCCTACAAGTATGCCTCTGACATCGCTCTCTTCAGTAAACTCGGTAGCGTTCTGTAAATGCTTCATACTGTAGTAAGTTCATGTAGATAGGCGTAGGTTCGTCTCCCGTCCCTTCCGTGTGTGTGTGTGTTTCCAGCTGCCTCTGCGAATGAACATGCTTTTAGACGCTCCACAACACATACCTTGGCTATTGCCAACTATTGTCTTGCGGGTGACGTCACCAGCCTACAAGTATGCCTCTGACATCGCTCTCTTCAGTAAACTCGGTAGCGCGTTCTGTAAATGCTTCATACTGTAGTAAGTTCATGTAGATAGGCGTAGGTTCATCTCCCGTCCCTTCCGTGTGTGTGTGTGTGTGTGTTTCCAGCTGCCTCTGCGAATGAACATGCTTTTAGACGCTCCGCAACACATACCTTGGCTATTGCCAACTATTGTCTTGCGGGTGACGTCACCAGCCTACAAGTATGCCTCTGACATCGCTCTCTTCAGTAAACTCGGTAGCGCGTTCTGTAAATGCTTCATACTGTAGTAAGTTCATGTAGATAGGCGTAGGTTCGTCTCCCGTCCCTTCCGTGTGTGTGTGTGTTTCCAGCTGCCTCTGCGAATGAACATGCTTTTAGACGCTCCGCAACACATACCTTGGCTATTGCCAACTATTGTCTTGCGGGTGACGTCACCAGCCTACAAGTATGCCTCTGACAGCGCTCACTTCAGTAAACTCGGTAGCGCGTTCTGTAAATGCTTCATACTGTAGTAAGTTCATGTAGATAGGCGTAGGTTCGTCTCCCGTCCCTTCCGTGTGTGTGTGTGTTTCCGTTGCTTTCACAACTTCTTCTGAAAAAGCAAATTCTTAAACTGTTCACAATCAACAATGTGATATTTAAAATCTTGTTAAGACTCACATTGTTGATTGTGAACATTCTTAGACTTTGCTTTTTTCTGCAGACATTGTGGAAACAACGAAAACGTTGCATGTTTTAATAAACTGTTTAAATGTTACGAAGACTTGTGTTGTGTCGAACTACGGGGACTATTCTTGCCGCAGGTTGCTGGTTTGTTTGTCTTTCATAGTACAATATCATGTAATACGTGTGTTCATAGTATGCTTTCTGTGATGTTGACATGTGTGTGTTTCGTTAGCAGTGCGTCTGTGCTTTCTATGCTGTGGCTACATGTTCATTGTTCGCATAGAAAGTGACAAATGGAAGTGTAAGGGTGGACATTTAAAGCTTGGATACTTCCATGTTATGTGTAAGTCTCACGTGGTCAACGGGTGAAGCGCATACATGTCTATCAAGTACCTTTGGATACCATATGCACGGCGTGGACGAAATGTTTAAGTTGACTGTTCCATCTACCTATGTGTGACATGGTTTGTGGCCATAGGGTGCCAGCAGGTCTTTCCTGTTCATTGGGTGTTTGCCATGGTCTATTGACATCAATCCTATTAATTCACCGAAGGATGTCTTTCATTGGTGGGAATGCCATAGTTTGACCATCGTATGTCATTCCCAGCAGACGTTGAGATTGTGCCATTGGTATGTTTACACAGGTCACCCATCTGTTCCACTGTATGGAAGCGTGTGATCCCCATTGATGTGCTGGCAGATTGAGTGCTGTGTACGCCGGTATCTGCCCAGCGGTCTGGCTTTGTATGGGAGTGTCTACTGTAGTCCCTATCTGTATTTCCTGGGTTATGCCTTGCAACAGCTGTGGGATTCCCCCAGGTTTGCAGCTATGGGTGCCATCTTGGCCGTACGTTTGTCCATCCATGGGAACTGCCTACTGGACACTAGTATAGGGCTGTAAACATTTCACAGCTGCATTCTCCATTTCCGGTGGATGATCGGCATTATTATTGGATGCGCGCCATGCCGCAGCCCGTCCGCACATCGGGCGGACGAATCATCTGCCAATCCACACCGACACCCATTTTGCATACCCACGATCCCATGTCTGCAACCCTCGACAGTACCCTTGCACACCCTTCATGTGTGCGGAAATGGGATAATGAGCAACGCGTGTATGGGCGCAGCAGCCTGGGAGTCCTATTCATATGTCCTGCATTTCATGGACGGTTGTCATCACCCTTGAAGACGCTTGTGGTGCATATATCTACCTGTGTCGTAGTCACGGCTGTCACCTCTTCTGGGTCACACTATGCCCACACTTACTTAAGGGAAATTTTTGGGTCCTGCAATGGACACCGATGTGCATATGTAAAGTGTAGAACATGTTGTACTGTGTCCATTCGGCCAGTGGGTTTGACTGCGCCCGATGTTCCCCAGTCCCGGATGTCTGTCTGCCTACCCATATTATGTAGTGCTACGGAACCCGTGTCCTTCCACAATTTACCCATATGGTGTTACTGTAGTACTGCAGGTTGGCAACTGCTTTAAGTAATCCTCAGAGGTACCATTGTGAACTATCCGCCACTGTATTGTCATTATAACACAGCTGGTACATGTAGAACCTATTTATTCATGACAGTATGTTATTTATGTGTGGGAACGCCATATTTTAACCATAGTATGACCTTCCTAGTTGACGTTGTTGGTGTGCCATTAATATGTGTTCCACAGGTCGCCATGATGTTCCGCCGAGTGGAAGCGGGTGATCCCCACATACTTGCTAGCACCTTGGCTGCTGTGTACGCTGGGGAGTCGCACGGCAGGATGGATGTCTACGGGGTGTGTCTACTGTTGTTTCCATCTGTATTTCCTGTGTTATGCCTTACTACGGCTGTGTGATTGCACCAGGTTTGCTATTATGGGTGCCATCTTGTCCGTCGCTTGTCCATCCGTGGGAAATGCCTACTGGACACAGGTGTAGGGCTGTACCCATTTCACAGCTGCATGTAGCATTCTCCGCTGGATGATTGTCAGTATTGGTGGGTGGTAAGGCATGTTCTGTACCCACATCCCTCCACGGTGCGGGACAATGGATCATCTGCCAATCATCTCCAACACCCATTTCTGCATACCCACGATCCCATGGCTGCAACCCTCGACAGTACCCATAGCAAATCCTCCATGTGTGCTGGAATGGGATGTGGACGCACATCTGTGGACTCGACAATCTGTGGATTTCTGTGCATATGTCCCGCATTTCATGGACAGTTGTCATCAACCTTGAACACGCTGGCGGTGCATATATGTAGCTGTGCCGTAGTCACGGCTGTAGTTCATCTTGGTCTTCCGCTTGCACCCAGTTGGCGTTGCAAAAGGAGAAATTTTTGGGTCCTACAATGGACACAAATGTGCATATGTAAAATGTAGAACATGTTGGGCTGTGTCCATCTAGCCAGTGGTTGTGACCGCTGCTGTATGTTCCCACTCGCGGATGTCTGTTTGACTACACATATTATGTTGTGCTACGAAACCCATGTTCTACTACGATTAACCCAAATGGTATTGATGTAATGCTGCAGGTTGGCAAGTGCTTTAAGTAATCCTCAGAAGGCCCAGTAGGACATATACGCCACTGTATTGTCAATATAAAACAGACAGAACATGCATACCCTATTTATTCATTGAAGCATGTTCGTTATATGCGGGAACGCTAGTGTTGAAACATCGTATGACCTTCGTAGTTGAGGTTGTTAGTATGCCATTAGTATGTGTTCCACAGGTAGCCCATTTTTTCCGCAGTATGGAAGCGAGTGATCCTCATGTTGTTGCTGGCAGATCGAGTGCTGTGTACGCCGGTATTCGCACGGCGGTCTGACTTTGTATGGGGAGTGTCTACTGTAGTCCCTAATGTATTTCCTGTGTTATGCCTTACGCAGCTGTGTACTTCCACCAGGTGGTCAGTTATAGGTGCCACCTTGGTCGTACACTTGTCCATCCATGGGAATTGCCTACTGGACACTGATGTAGGGCTGAACACATTTTACACCTGCTTTTAACATTACCCAGTGGATGCTTTGCATCCTTAGTGGGGGAGTAAGGCACGTGCTATACCCACAGCCCTCCACGGGCGGGACAACGGATTATCTGCCAAACAACACCGAGCCCCATTTTGCATACCCAGGATCCCATGGCTGCAACCCCACGGCACATTACACATCCTTCATGTGTGCGGGACTGGGATGTGGACGACTTCTATGGACACGACAATCTGGGGATTTCTGTTCATATGTCCTGCATTTCATGGACAGGTATCATCAACCTTAAACACGCTGGTGGTGCATGTCTAGCTGTGCCGTAGTCACGGCTGACACTCTGTCTGGCCGATCTCAATGAGTCGAAGGTGTAAACGCAACTATTTCGGAGTCCTACAATGGACACCGATGTGCATATGTAAAGTGTAGAACGTGTTGGACTGTCACCATCTGGCCAGTGGTTTTGACTGCCACTGTATGTTCCCCAATCGTGGATGTCTGCTTGACTACCCATATTATGTATTACTTGGCCTATCTATATCCACGTGCCAGTAAGCGGAAATACAGCAAACCTTGCGTCCTGCCCATCTTCATAAACGACATTATTGAACATATATCGGCCAAAACAGACAATGACAAAAACGATAGACTCCACAGTCAAACGATACTGAGCTCTTTCACCTACTAACATGGGGCATCGTCGGAGCACGAAATGCATTACATAGTTGTCCCTTATACACTTCCTTCAGAGTCAGTTTAAAGTCAAATAATCAATAAACCTCCAAAAAACTGTTCAAAAAATAATATGAAGAAAAATATCCCAAAAGGACAGTTCATCCAAGCTTGTCGGATGACCACCAAACTTGATGTATTGGTTTCTGAATTTCATTTTATTACATATTTATTTCAACAAAGAGGATATAATGTGGAATTGTTATTAAAAACTGGTGAGGAAATTTACAACAAAAGAGTGACCCATTATCCAGCCATATTGCATGACACACATACAGTTTTTACCCGTGGTAAAAAATACAATATAAGCAATGACATCATTTGCTCTTTTGATATGAGTGTAGATAACTATAGGATTCAAAATATTCAGAATAACTGGAAAGTTATACAAGGGAACAGAGATATTTTTAAATTAGTTGGGAAAGACCCTAAATTTGTGTTCCGCAAGACGAACACATTAAAAAACATATTAGAAAAACATGACAACACTAATCCAGCTATTGTGAACAAAAGAATAGGAATGTTTCGTTGTTATAATTGTCATATTTGTAGATACATAGCAGAGGGTCCATACATCAACATAGCTACTTTTGATAGAATTATTCAAGTTTCTGACTTCATTGACTGCAATACTGTTGGAGTTGTTTATATTAGTATTTGCTCTTCCTGCCCTGGATTTTATGTAGGAATGACATCTAGGTCCTTAGCTACTCGTATTAAAGAGCATTTGTATGCTATTAAAACCAAGGACCATAACAATGCTCTATATAAGCATTCCATTTCATGCACAACATTTAATAAATTCTTATTTTCAGTATTAGAAAAATGTAAACCAGACAACAGGGCTGGGGATTTTAAGAACTATATTGAGCAAAGGGAATGTTTGTGGCAGATCAAATTAAGGGCAGATGTTTTTCCTGGCCTTAATGAGAGTATAAATCTAAAATGTTTTTTAAAAAATGGAAAATTAATTATTAACAAATATGATGGCATTGATTTAAGGGCTTTTTTTAATGTTTAAGGCTTATTCATTTGTTTATTTTGTATAGTTTTATGTACTACAATATAATTTATGTTGATTATTTAATTGATTGATTTTTTAATTGAACTTGTTATTTAAGTATCTTAGTGCTATGATTTTTTGTATTCTGATGAAGTTGTGACGAAAGCGGAAATTAAATCTTTTCTACGCTATTACCGGCCACAGTTTTGTGTTTTCCAGCTCTTGTCTGCCACATTATTTTTTGAACAGTTTTTTGGCGTGTTATTTGGTTATTGGTGTTCTTAATCAATAAACCTGCTCATAGTTAAGTGGACAGTGCTACAAGTCTTGATTATAACGTGACATATACAAATCAGTGTTGCATACATTACTTCATGGAAACAATAATACGACAACAATGTGTTAATATAAATACAATATTGGTCAATACAATCAGTATCTTGAAACATAGTTGATAATTGTTGTGAGTAAACCTTAGAATGTAGTGTGTTGATCAGGATATTTTATATCAATGTGTATAATTGTAGCATTACGATTCCAAAGCATGGAATCAGTAAGTACTATTTAAGCATATATTTTACAATTATGAATGTAAATGAGTGGAGGACACATCCTTAACCGTCCCTGCTTCCAGTGGATCACACGCACACCGCATTTCCTAATTGTGGGTTACACGCAGGCGCACATGCATATCCGTATTCTGTTTATATATGTTTACTGGGTCCGTGTGGTTACGTGTTTTGTGTTAGTTGTGACTATTCCGGTAACATATGTCTGATCCGGTTGACGGACGTGTGCAGAACGCACTTACAACTTTATACATGTAACAGTCTTTGCAGCATGGACGCATTACGTACACGTTCACATCTATATCTTCCATACTCGTAATTCAAACGTGACTGCATTCACGTTTGCCACTTACTGCAACCATTACACGTTAGCTGTTCGTTGTCATTAATATGCATACCCATGGTACTTAAGTACATTTACATATCCCCCCCCGCACTCACGCACGTCACAGGCATCCATTCTCCTGCTGGGAAAGGTGGGGTACTGCATGTTAAACATTCCTTATGCCACGTTGGTCATGGCCCAGGATGCATATGTCGAGACCGCAGGGATGTTCAGATGACAGGTGCTTATATCCCTTACGCATACAGGCCTTCGATTGTCAGGGTGTTGCTGTGGTGCTTTGGGTTTGGTCTTGTCCCCAGTGTGGAACTGCCCTGACCGTGTACGAATGTTAGATGAGTCACATGGGCACGCGTTTGTCCGTGTCTATGGTACCATGTCACCCCCAATTATTCATAACCGCATCGATTGGCCGGTGTACCCGTTGTAGATCTTGTTATACTAATTGCACATGGTCTGGTCGAATGGACCTATTTCCATTACTAACCCTCGGTATGTATGACCTGTGTCGCAATATTACATGGGTTTACCATTGCATGACGGCTTTCACTGAGCCACAGACATGTCCGTTTCTTGGTTTGGGCCGGTTCCGCTGTGCTACACACATTTAACATGGCGGAACAGGTTGAACAGCTCAGCCACGGGGACATCGGGTTCTCTGTCGCTGTTTAGTATTGAATCGCTATGTGGAGTTTGTTTCACAAAGCGAGACAATGTCGACATTGGTAACGGACATCTCGCGCAGTACGTCCGCACCGCCGCGGGTGACGTATGTCTGCGTTTGGGCGGACAGGCATTATGCTGTGCCATTATGTCTGGGAATATATGGTTTCTTGCCATAGATGATATGCCATACTAGCAATGACCCGCATCTGGGTGTGGGTACTGCTGTATTACCCATGCGAAGAGTGGCCTTAGGTTAAGTGGTGCCCTAGGCAGAAGTTGCCACCGCAACATCACCCGCTACCCCCCTCCTGGTCTACCTACACCAAACAAAGTCTGGAAAGGTGCCCCGGGTAGAGCAACGCCCTAGATGGCTGCCTACTTGGCCTATGCCTAAGGCGGCTGTGTGTGGTCCCTCGGGCATCGGACTCGGGAACGCACGTCTGCGTGGGTATGTCCAGCATTACCCACATCCAGCCGTGGTGTATTGCCATGATGTTCCATGTGTACAGTGGTGCCGGTTACCATACATATGCCTTTCTCAAAAGCAGATTTCACACTTCTGAACACTACTGTGGTCTCCTTTAAGGCCCCTGAGCCAGTGGTGAACATCACTCAAACCGCTGAATCACATACATATGCCTTCCACCAGCACTTACAGGACTGCATGGATCAGGCAATCCCATACAAAACTGAGACTCTTTGTACCACAGACAAGCATGCAGTCTGGTGGACCCCAGCCATGAACTAGCTCTACAATGACAGGAGGTAGATACTACAAGTTAAAGCGGAATACTTGTAAGGTAACACACCCTTGCTCATTATATGTGAAGAACTACAAGCTGTCATGAAATCATTCAGGGGAAATTCAACAGAGAAATTAACAAGGACTCAACAGACATTCATAAGTCCTTCTTTAGCTATATTGGACACCTGGGAGGACACTCCCAGATATGCTCAAACCGGGTTCACAATGATGTGAAGATGACTGAACCTACACACATTGCCAGCATACTGGCTGACATGTTCAGTGCTAACATCCCCCCCCCCCACATGGAGAGTTATCTATACCTGAGACTTGTAGATCCTGGAACATCTGTAACGCACAGGTGGGAAATGCTGTCTCCAAGGCAGTCAACACAGCATCCATGGGACCAGATGGTGTCCCAGCTGTGTACTCCATGAACTCTATGGGGAATTAAACCCACACTTAGGACAGCTGTTTAATCTTAGCCTCACCTCAGGATACGTACCCGAGTAGTAGCACAAGGTGACTGTAGTCACACTTCACATAGATGGTGCCTCCACTGACCCTGGTTATTACCATCCCATTAGCTTGACAAGCCTTATCTGCAAAGCCATGGAGAGGGATCATAATGGAACTCATAGATAAAGACATAGGGGACTGATACTTTGGATACAACCCAGTTTAGCTTGGTCAAAGTCAGATCATGCCTTTTACATGTGTTTGACTTTGTAGGATCAGTCACCAAGGCCATTGATGAGGGTAAAGCAGTCCATACAGCCTACCTCAACCTGGCAAAGGCCTTCGACACAATACCCCCTCGGGTATCAGTGATAAACCCGTCATCTTGAACGTATATCCATACATCGCCATATGGGTTGCAAACTGGCTAAGTCACAGAACACACATGGTCATAGTTGCTGGCGCCATGTCATACTCACAGCCAGTCACAAGCGGTGTCCCATGGGGCTCAGTCCTGGGTCCACTATTTTTCAGCATCTACGTTTCCAAAGTACAAGCAAACACAGGGGTTATGGGTGACAATGTTTGCAGATGACTGCAAACTGGGTGCCATAGTCAGACACACATCTGACACAGATATCCTTCAGGAGTGCCTCACAGATGTGGATAAGTGGTGCCAGAGACATGGCCTACAGCTAAATGCCAGGAAATGCATAGTCATACCCTTCGGGAAGAACAAGGTTACCCCTAGCTACCATATAGGTGGCAATCCACTGAGCACAGAGGGAGTTACCAGGGATCTGGGGACCCGGGTTGTTGTTAACCGTTCGTTAGACACACACACGCTAACGTAGTTAGGTAGACCTTCCACATTGCCCACATCATCATGAAGGGATTCACATCTAGATCAGGGAGGTCATTGTCCCCTTGTACTCATCACTCATTAGACCTATGATTGGGTACAATGCCCGTTCAGAATGTATGTGACCCGACACCTGCAGCAGCTGAAAAGGCACCAACAGTTCATCGACAAACAGATGCAGGGTCTCAGGAATATGTGTTATACTGACCAACTGAAAGAATTCCAGATGTATACAGTTGCATACCACTTGCCCAGAGGTGACCTGTGCCTGGCATACAAGGCCATGTCGAACCCAGATCTGATGAGTATGCTTCACCTAAAGAAGTTAGATCCCTCAGAACCACAAGGGCAGGTGACGTACACCTTGACACTGTCATTAATAGAACGCGGTTGGTGGGACAGATTCATCACCCAGACACTCACTATGCTGTGGAACAACATCCCAGTACATGTGAGGGCAGGCACCTCGCTGGCCTTCTGTTAGTATTTTGACATGGATGTCTGAATTGATTTATTTAAGTAACCTTCTAAATGAATATTTACATTACCACATTGTGAATCTTTACATTTCGTTGGTCTATTTTACATTAGTCATAATCATACGGTTTATCTGTGTATATTATGGTTCATTTATATTACTAGGTGTCTGCAGTTCTTTTAATATATTGGCACAGTCCGTAGAACATATATATGTAGCTTACACAGTCAGACATTTGGAAAACATTATGTTGGTTCATCTTTCATATATACATATATTTCTATTTCTCTATGAAAAATGTACCTTCAAGCAATGTCTGATGTCCTCACTGTGTGGAATCTGTAACCCAAGTAAAGTTTGTTTGCTTGTTTGCCTTTAAGGCATGTAATTAATACCTAGCACATCTAATTTACTGACCAATTAAGGGTTTTACATGTAGTAGGTTGGACTGCATTGTATGTATCCTGAATAAGTCTGCTTATGAAGCAGACGAAAAGAGCTTCAATAAACTATGGTGACTGCATTTAATTCCTGGTGTGCTCTGAGTGGTCACTGACGGTGTCTACAGTACCTCGTCTTTGCTTTGGACTTCATCGGCTGGTTGTCTGTGTTTGTTGTATGGGGAATGTCAAGTGTAGTCCCTATGTGTATTACTTGTGTAATGCCTTACTACGGCAGTGTAATTCCACCGGGTTTGCAGTTATGGGTGCCATCTTAGTCATACGCTTGTCCATCCATGTGAATTGCCTACTGGACACTGGTATACGGCTGTACACATTTCACACCTGCATTTTGCAGTCTCCGGTAGATGGTTTGCATTATTAGCGGAGAGTAAGGCAGGTGCTACGCACACATCCCTCCCACGGGGCGGGACAAAGGATTGCCTGCGAAACAACACCGAGGCCAGATTCTACATACCCAGACTCCCTTGACTGCAACAGTCGACAGTACCCATTACACATCCTTCATGTGTGTGGGACTGTGATGTGGACGCAGTTCTATGGACCCGGCACCCTGGGTATTTCTGTGCATGTGCTGCATTTCATGGACAGATATCATCAACATTGAACACGCTTGCGGTGCATATGTGTACCTGTGACGTGGTGACGACAATGAGATCACGTGAGTAATGCAGGAAGCTAGCAGGCATTCCATGAATGGAATTTTTGGGTCCTACAATGGACACCGATGTGCATATGTCAAGTTAGATGTTGTTGGACTGTGTCCACCTGCCCAGTGCTTTTCACTGCTGGTGTATGTTCCCCAATCGCGGATGTCCGTTTCACTACCCAGTCTACATGGTGCTACATAACCAGGTGATTTAGTACTGTGAACAAATGACATACATCCAAAGATGCTGGTTAGCAACTGCTTCATATAAACCTCAGACATCCCAATGGGACATATCCGTCACCGTATTTCCAATATAACACCACCGGAACATGTTGATTACCTATGTTTTCATTTAACCATGTTGTCTTCATAGGTGGGAATGACATAGTTTACATATCCTACTTGACGTTGTGTGTGTGCCATTAGTATGTGTTCCACAGGTCACACATCTGTTCCGCTGTATGGTAGCGGGTGCTCCTCATTCTGTTGCTGGCAGATTGAGTGCTGTATGCCCGGTGTTGGCACGACGGTCCGGCTTTGTATGTGGAATGTCAACTGTAGTCCCTATGTGTATTTCCTGTGTTATGCCTTACCGCGGCTGTGTAATTTACCCGGGTTTGCAGTTGTGGGTGCCATCTTGGCCATACGGTTGTCCATCCATGACAATTGCCTACTGGACACTAGTATAGGGCTGTACACATTTCACACCTGCATTTAGCATTCTCCGGTGGATGGTTTGCATTATTAGCGGAGAGTAAGGCAGGTGCTACGCACACATCCCTCCCACGGGGCGGGACAAAGGATTGCCTGCGAAACAACACCAAGCACAGAGTCTACATACCCAGAATCCCTTGACTGCAACAATCGACAGTACCCATTACACATCCTTCATGTGTGCGGGACTGTGATGTGGACGCAGTTCTATGGACCCGGTACCCTGGGTATTTCTGTGCATCTGTGCTGCATTACATGGACAGCTATCAGCAACATTAAACACGCTTGCAGTGCATATGTGTACCTGTGACGACAATGAGTTCAGGTACGCATTGAAATAAGACATCATTCTGTTCTTTTCACAATTTTTGGGTCCTACAATGGACACCACTGTGCATATGTAAAGTGTAGAGCTTGTCGGACTGTGTCCTTGTGAGCAGTGGGTTTCACTGATGCTGTGTGTTCAGCAATCGCGGATGTCTGCTTGACTACCCATACTGTGTAGTGCTACAGGAACCATGTCTTCCGACGCCAGAACCCAATGGTGTACATCCAATGTTGCAGGTTAGCAACCACTTTCATACCCAGGGGTCACGATTGGGAGGTATTGCCACTTTATTATCAGAACAACACCTCCAGACTGTGTACATCACGGGAACTGTAGGCCAGTCTTACCGGCCATTTGCAATTGTAATTAGCACACACGTGTCAATACATGTATGATAAGACATATTATCATGCAGAAGTTAATCTATGTTATTTGGACATTGGCTTCTGCTATTGGCATCCGTTGCTGTGAGTGTTGCCAGTTACCATACACATTGCTTGCTCAGAGGCAGACTACACAATTCTGCACACCACTGTGGTCTCCTTTAAGGACCCTGAGCCAGTGGTCGACAGTACTGCAGCCACTGCATCAATCACATTTGCCATCTACCAGTACCTACAGGACTGCATGAACCAGGCATTCACTTACCCAACTGTGGTTCATTGTACCAATGCCAAGCATCCAGTGTGGTGTACCCCAGCCATACACAGGATGTACAACACGAGGAGGTGGCTACTACAAGGTGGAGCAGACACCTTGTGAGGTATGACACCCTTGGTCATCATATGTGTAGAGTTACACACTGTTGTGCCATGGTCCAGGGCACATTCCACAGATATACCTACATGGACCTGGCTGACAATCATACCACCTTCAGTTGCTATGCTCAACACCTGGGAGGTCACTCCCACATATGCTGTGACTGGGTTCACAAAGAGGTGGAGTTTACTCAACATACACACATTGCCAACAAACAGGCTGACAAGTCCAGTAAGGACATCTCCACACCCTCCCACACACATGAGGAGATGTCTGTACCAGCGGTTTGTGGTCACCAAATGTTCTGTGACACACAGGTGGGACATGCTCTCTCCAGGGTAGTGGACATAGCATCCATGAGACCAGCTGGTGACCCCACTGTGTACTCCACTATCTCATTGAGGTATTAGACCCACAGTTAGGACAGCTATTTCTTTGTAGCCTCACCTCAGGTAAGGTACCCAGGTTGTGTCGCATGGCAACTGTAGTCCCACGTCACAGGGCCAATGCCTCCACTGAGCCTGGTTATTACTGTCCCATTACCATGAGGAGACCTATCTGCAAAGACATGGGAGGGATCATACTGGCTCGTATATGACTGCATAGGGGACATACATACTTTGCATCCAACACGGTTTGTCTTGTTCAGGGGCGGTTCATGCCTTTAAAGCATGGGTGACATTTTCGGGACAGTCACCGAGGCCATTGATGGGGGTGTTGCAGTCCATACAGCCTACCTTGACCTGGCAAAGGCCTTCATCACATTACCCCCCTCAAGTATCGTTGATAAACCCATTGGCTGGGATGTGAACACGTACATCATAGAATGTGTTGGAAACTGTCTATGTGACACAACCCACACGGTCATAGTTGCTGGCAGCGTGTCAGACCTACTGCCTGTCGCAAGTGGTGTCCCATGGGGCCCTTCCGTGGGTCCACTCCTGTCATACATCTACATTTCCACGGTACAGGCACACACGGGTTTTGTGGGCAACATTGTTTGTAGATGACTGCAAAACAGGTGCCATAGTGGGACGGACATCTGACACAGATATCCTTCGAAGGGGCCTCCCAGATATGCATATCTGCTGTCAGGGACATGTCCCACAGCTAAATGCTAAGCAATGCAACATCATACCTGTGGAGAACTACTAGGTCACCCCTGTCCAGCATATAGGTGGCTGTCCACTCAGCACAGGGGTGATTACCAGGGATCAGGGGACAGAGTTTGCCAGTCACCATTCATTCAACACGCACGTTGCTATCGTGGTTGTGTGGGACTTCTACATTGCCCACCTGTTTGTGCAGGGATTCACATCTACATCAGGCTAAGTCATTGTCTCCTTGTACCCATTACGTGTTACACCTATGATTTACTACATTGCCCCATTCAGACTGTATCTGACCATACACCTACAGCAGCTGGGAAGCCCTCATAGGTTAATTGTTGTACAGATGCAGGATGACATCATTTTGTGTAATGCTGCCCCACTTGTAGGACCCCTGCCACATTACATCACATACCTGCTGTTTAGTGTTGACCTGTGCCTGACATACAAGGCCATGTCAACCCATATGTCATGTGTATGCTTCACCTACTGTATCTGCATCCCTCAGAACCACTAGGGCAGGTGACATTTACCTTGTCACGGTCATTAATGGGATGTGTTGGAGTGACACATATATCACCCAGACACTCATAATGCTGTGGATCTACATCACAGTACATGTGAGACAGAGATCCTTCCTAGCCTTGTTCGCGGGTGTGTTGTCCATTGGATGGAGTATTGCAGGTATAGGCCAGGGATTACATAATTATCCCTGCTTGACGGAGGTACAGCACTATCATGGGTATTTTATCTGACGCACAGAAGGTTGGCAAAGTCATCCTAACTATGGTGTAGTGTTATGGCTGAACCTGGGATGATGGCCTACCCTGTACCTATGGACGTATGAACCTATATTCATAGTTTGTCACATTTACAATTGTCTATCCCCTATACTCTTTCTCCAGTGTATATTTCTGTGGCACATGATTGTCCTCTGTATTACATGCAGGTATGCTGTGTACAGTGCACATATGTCACAGTTGATGACAGTGTATCTGTGTCCCTAACACTGTGATACCAAGGACTACCACACATCCTTCACAACATTACATGCATATGTCCATTCTATTCTTCTTTGGCCTATGGGGGGGGTGTTAAGGCAAACATTACACAAGTCCCTGTTTGTGCATGCTTCATGTTGGTGTTTGACCAGGCTCCGTTGCAGTCGTGTGTTGGACAGTAGTGTTTCTGTGTGTTTGCCATGTGTTTTTATTGCCGGTACATCTGTGGGAGGTGTGGTTGGCACATGTTCCTCTTTGCAGGGACACCCATCCTGGGGTTTGTGTCATGCATCTGCACTTGGCACGTGCCATATGTCCTGTACTATTCCCACAGTCGTGTATGCCTTCATGCACTACTACTGCGTGTTACTGGCTGTTTGTATGTGGTACACATGGACATTGTGATGGTTGGCTTGACCTATTCCCATGCTAGACCATACACATCTGTCAATTAAGTTTTTTTAAATCAAACTGTAACACTCATTCGTATTTTCAAACTGACAGTCAATAACACAGGAAGCTGAGATTAATAACGTTTTACTACTGTGCAGCAGGAGGCAAAGAACTATGCAGTAAATGTTTAGACATTTGTTTTACTCTATACATGTTACAGCTGTATGAACATTGGGTATACTATCATCTTTTGCACACATTAATGATGTGGTCAGTCACAAGGCATTTACATTGCTAGAGTCCACAACGTTGTATTCCTACAACAGTGCTCAGGTAATGCTTATTAAATGTTTTCCCATGAGAATAACACAGCCTTGCAAGGCACCTTGTCAATTACAGTGTCCTTCTGTGATTGTAGCTGTTTCAAGGACCCTAGACTGTTCCGATACTGTAGTCGGTTAATTTCTTAATCGTTGCTTTGTCTCTCTGGTAAGGAGTTGTACTGTTATCTTCGATAGAGCTCACAAGGCCATCCTCCTCAGGGAAGGGGTGATGTTATGCATGTACATACATTTATTGTTCTGTAACCCAGCAGATAATTAATGCTGACAGACATAAGCCTGCTGTACTGGTTACTGCCAGGATCAGAATTCCATCACACTACAGCTTAGCTTCACCAATTACATGCAGGCTTAGTTCTACTGCCATATTGTGCGGTACAATTCAATGCATTATCTAGTATTTCGAGTCTAAACTGGCACTTCATATGTGTTTCTATATATATTTTCGAACAACATCCATCCGCCATATGCATGTTGTTCCGTCCTTACCTTGACCGTGTGTATTTGGCCGTCCGCAACGCTACTCTCCACATGTGATGTCCCACCTTCCCTTCTTTGCCTGTAGCACCCTGTTAGAAAGTCCTGTTTGGTGGGCACGTGTTCCGCTATATGTGATCGACTTCACTGCATAGCTAATCATCGATGCGGTGGTTCAACAACCCGACTTGTCCACATGTGTACAGTTATGTGCACTGTCGTGTCGATGCAAACCTATATGGTTTCAACGGGTATATACCACATGCAGGATGTACACATTCTGCAGACACATTCACATGCAGCCATTTACATATCTGTACCTGAGGTGGGTTGGTGACATGTGGGGTACGATTTGCCAGCGTGGCATTGCCTAACACAAACATCTTACCACATTTCAGGTATGCACATTGTGTGTGGGTGTATAGCTGCACACGGATGCTAGCAGGTTAGGGTGCACAGGTGTACATGGGTGGGACTGACATGTACAATGAGGCTATTGTGTATTACATCTGAATGCATGGGTTCTGCTTCTGGATATTACACTTCAACATACGCCATCCAGTGTATGCGACAGAGACGTTGCTGGGTGTGGGATATGTTGCTATGCCCATGTTTGCCTGTGTTTAAGGTATCTTGATTCCTTACTGTTGTTATGTCAACACAGCTACCCGGCTATGTACTCTCACTACTGCTTGTGACCATTATGGTTGGCACCTTTCCAATGCCCATAGTGGGGCATGTTATGTGGAAACTTCGGAATTTGCAGGACTACACATACCCACGGCAAGTGCAGTTGACAGAACTTCACTTGTTTGCCATACTATAAGCTTATTCTGTAAGCATTTAGGTTCCTTATTCATTTTCTTCTGCCATGTATGTGTTTCATATATAAATGTATTATGTTTTATACTACTATTACATGTATATTGTGGGAATATTTTTGCCAGGGGATCTGAGGTCATTTTCCATTTTTCCGATTGTTGCAGGGACACAACTGTCCAATCAGGGACTGTCCATGGCACATTGGGACAGCTGGTAACCCTGGTGACCATGCCCATGTCGCTACTGGGGTTGCCACCTTTTCCAGTTTCCAAGCTGGGATATTTTCGGGACTCACATCTGACTTTACAGGCCGACACATACACACGGTCACTATATAGCATAGGACTTCACTTGTTTGCCTAAATAAAAGCTTATTGTTGTGGCAGTTTGCTTGCTTATTCTGTTTCTTGTGACATTTAGGTATTTCAGTTACAGAAATAACCAATTCATGCTACCATTACATTACATACGGGATATCATTATGTCCTACAATCTTAGCACATTTGCCATTTTTAATACGTTTTTCGGGACACAACTGCCCATAGAGAGACTGCCCCACCCAGAGTGGAATAGGTGGTGACCTTAGTCGCTGCTCCTATGTCGGTGCGGCACGCTGACATGCTGCTGTACATCTTCACTGAGTGTAACCACTGACGGTGCATTGCGGGACAAACGCGGTCTTATGCGTATCCTTTGCTCCTTGGATGGGTACACTTAAGCCTTCGTGGCTTGTATTTGCTTCTCCGTTTATTTGGGATGGGTACTATGCTGCATACTCTACGTGTGTTTCATTCTGCACGGGACCTGGCTGCTGCCATTACTATTATGGGCGGACCGTGGCTGTCAGCACATTAGGTTGCTCACCTCATGCCGGCTTAGACACGCCTCCAGACGCATCCTACCTGGGCTCGCTCACGTACACTACGTACGTGTCTGTGGTTGCGGTGCACTCTCATTAATATGCATATGGCGCTACTGCGCCGGCTATTCACTGCACCGCCGGCGCAGATCTTACGCCGGCCTTGCGCCGAGCTTCATGAATCCCGGGGCCTGTCCTGCCTTATATAAGTGGTACATTTTGAGTTATTTCTGCTTATTAGCTGAGCTTTGCTCCGGCTTCAATCATTCTGACATCAGCTGGATGTATAATTGAATTTAACTAAACTTTTATCTGTTCTTTTTCATATAGCTCAGCATTTAATTTATATTTATGTTTCTCACTTAATATTAACTCAACTGAAATTTCTGGCTGTGTCTCTACAGAGTACTTGTTAGAACTTCTGTGTAGCCATTTATAGCAGTGGTGAGTAGTTTCACCTCATCACTGATATCCTGACCTGCCTTATGTAAGTGGTACATTTTGGGTTATTTCTGCTTATTATCTGAGATTTGCTCCGGCTATGGTCTACCTGAAATCAACTGGACGTATAAGTGAATTTAAGTACAATTGTATCTGTTCTTTTTCATACAGTTCTGCGCTTAATTTATTTATTTCTGCTTTTCACTGAATACGATCTCAACTGAAAGTTATGGCTGTGTCTCTACAGAGTACTTGTTAGAATTTCTGTGTAGGATTTATAGCAGTTGGGGGTAGTTTCACCTCATCACTGATATCCTGTCCTGCCTTATATAAGGGGTACATATTGAATTATTTCTGCTTATTATCTGATCGTTGCTCCAGCTAAGATCTACCTGAAATCAACTGGCCGTATATATGAATTTAACTGCACTTTTTATCTGTTCTTTTTCATATAGTTCTGCATTTGATTTATTTTTTATGTTTCTCACTTTGTATTAACTCAACTGAAAGTTCTGCCTGTGTCTCTACAGAGTACTTGTTAGAATTTCGGTGGAGCCATTGATAGCAGTGGGGTTTGTTTCACCTCATCACAGATATCCTGTCCTGCCTTATTTAAGTTATTTCTGCTTTTTATCTGACCTTTGCTCCGGCTAAGATCTACATGAAATCAATGGATGTATAATTGAATTTAACTACATTTTTATCTGTTCTTTTTCTTATAGTTCTGCATTTAATTTTTTTTTATTTGTGTTTCTCATTGAATATTAACTCAACTGAAAGTTGTGGCTGTGTCTCTACAAAGTACTTGTTAGAATTTCTGTGTAGCCATTAAAAGCAGTGGGTGTAGTTTCACCTCATAACTGCTATCCTGTCCTGCCTTATATAAGTCGTACATGCTGGGTTATTTTAGCTTGTTATCTGAGCTTTGCTCCGGTTAACAGCTACCTGAAATCCACTGGACGTATAAGTGAATTTAAGTAGACTTTTATCTGTTTTTTTTTTCAAATAGTTCTGCATTTTATTTATTTATTTGTGTTTTTCACTGAATATTAACTCAACTGAAAGTTGTGGCTGTGTCTCTAAAGAGTACTTGTAAGAATTTCTGTGTTGCCATTGATAGCAGTAGGGGGTAGTTTTACCTCATCACTGATATCCTGTCCTGCCTTATATAAGTGTTACATTTTGAGATATTTCTGCTTATTATCTGAGCTTTGATCCTACTAAGATCTACCTGAAATCAACTGGAAGTATAAGTGAATTTAAGTACACTTTTGTCTGTTCCTTTTCAAATAGTTCTGCATTTAATTTCTTTATTTGTGTTTCTCACTGAATATAAACTCACCTGAAAGTTGTGGCTGTTGGTTTACAGAGTACTTGTTAAAATTTCTGTGTAGCCATTGAAAGCAGTAGGGAGTAGTTTTACCTCATCACTTATATCATGTCCTGCATTATATAAGTGGTACATTCTAGGTTATTTCTGCTTATTATCTGAGCTTTGCTCCAGCTAAGATCTAAGTGAAATCAAGTGGAGGTATAAGTGAATTTGAGTACACTTTTATCTGTTCCTTTCCATATAGTTCTGCATTTAATTTATTTTGTTTGTGTTTCTCACTGAATATTAGCTGAACTGAAAGTTGTGGCTGTGTCTCTACAGAGTACTTGTTAGAATTTCTGTGTTGTTATTGATAGCAGTGAGGGTAGTTTCACCTCATTACTGATATCCTGCCCTGCCTTATATAAGTGGTACATTTCAGGTTATTTATGCTTATTATCTCAGCTTTGCTCTGGCTAATATGTACCTGAAATCAACTGGATGTATAAGTGAATTTAAGTACACTTTTAGCTGTTCTTTTTCATATAGTTCTGCATTTAGTTTATTTATTTGTGGTTCACACTGTATATTAACTCAACTGAACATTGTGGCTGTGTCTCTACAGAGTACTTGTTAGAATTTCTGTGTAGCCATTGATAGCAGTGGGGGATAGTTTCACGTCATCACTGATATCTTGTCCTGCTTTATATAAGTGGTACATTTTGAGTTATTTCTGCTTATCATCTGAGCTTTGCTCCAGCTAAGATCTACCTGAAATCAACTGGACATATAAGTGAATTTAAGAACACTATTATCTGTTGTTTTCCACATAGTTCTGCATTTAATTTATTTATTTGTGTTTCTCACTGAATATTAACTCAACTGAAAGTTGTGGCTGTGTCTCTACAGGGAACTTGTTAGAATTTCTGTGTAGCCATTGATAGCAGTAGGGGGTAGTTTCACCTTTTCACTGATATCCTGTCCTGATTTATATAAGTGGTACATTTTGTGTTTATTTTTGCTTATTATCTGAGCTTTGCTCCAGCTAAGATCTACCTGAAATCAACTGGACATATTAGTGAATTTAGGAACATTATTATCTGTTGTTTCCACAAAGTTCTGCATTTCATTTATTTATTTGTTTTTCTCACTGAATACTAACTCAACTGAAAGTTGTGGCTGTGTCTCTACAGAGAACTTGTTAGAATTTCTGTGTAGCCATTGATAGCAGTTAGTGGTAGTTTCACCTCATCACTGATGTATAAGTGAATTGAAGAACACTATTATCTGTTGTTTTCCACATAGTTCTGCATTTCATTTATTTATTTGTGTTTCTCACTGAATACTAACTCAACTGAAAGTTTTGGCTGTGTCTCTACAGAGTACTTGTTAGAATTTCTGTGTAGCCATTGATAGCAGTTAGTGGTAGTTTCACCTCATCACTGATGTCCTGTCGTGCCTTACATAAGTGGTACATTTTGAGTTATTTCTGCTTATTATCTGATCTTTGCTCCGGCTAAGATATACCTGAAATCAACTGGATATATAATTGAATTTAACTAAACTTTTATCTGTTCTTTTTTATATAGTTCTGAATTTAATTTATTTATGTTTCTCACTTAATATTAACTCAACTGAAATTTCTGGCTTTGTCTCTACAGAGTACTTGTTTGAATTTCTGTGTAGCCATTGATAGCAGTGATGAGTAGTTTCACCTCATCACTGATATCCTGCCCTGCCTTATATAAGTGGTACATTTTGGGTTTATTTCTGCTTATTATCTGAGCTTTGCTCTGGCTAAGATCTACCTGAAATCAACTGGACGTGTAAGTGAATTTAAGTACACTTTTATCTGTTCTTTTTCATATTGTTCTGCATTTAATTTATTTATTTGTGTTTCTCACTGAATATCAACTCAACTGAAAGCTGTGGCTGTGTCTCTGCAGAGTATCTGTTAGAATTTCTGTGTAGCCATTGATACCAGTGGGGGTAGTTTCACCTCATCACTGATATCCTGTCCTGCCTTATATAAGTGGTACATTTTGGGTTATTTCTGCTTATTATCTTAGCTTTGCTCCAGCTAAGATCTACCTGAAATCAACTGGACTTATAATTGAATTTAAGTACACTTTTATCTGTGCTTTTTCATATAGTTCTGCATTTAATTTATTTATTTGTGTTTCTCACTGAATACTAACTCAACTGAAAGTTGTGGCTGTGTCTCTACAGAGTACTTACTAGAATTTCTGTGTAGCCATTGATAGCAGTGAGAAGTAGTTTCACCTCATCACTGATATCCTATCCTGCCTTATATAAGTGGTACATTTAGTGTTATTCCTGCTTATTATCTGAGCTTTGCTCCGGTAAAGATCTACCTGTAATCAACTGTATGTATAACTGAATTTAAGTACACTTTTGTCTGTTCTTTTTCATATAGTTCTGCATTTAATTTATTTATTTGTATTTCTCACTGAATATTAACTCAACTGAAAGTTGTGGCTGTGTCTCTACAGTGTACTTGTTAGACGTTCTGTGTAGCCATTGATAGCAGTGTGCCTAGTTTCACCTCATCACTGATATCCTGTCCTGCCTTATATAAGTAGTACATTTTGGGTTATTTCTGCTTATTATTGGAGCTTTGCTCTGGCTAAGATCTATCTGAAATCAACTGGACATATAAGTGAATTTAAGTACACTTGTATCTGTTCTTTTTCATATTGTTCTGCATTTCATTTATTTATTTGTGTTTCTCACTTAATATTAACTCAACTGAAAGTTGTGGCTGTGTCTCTACAGTTAGGTCCTTACCCATACTCCCTGTTCTAGCTCTGGTGTTAATGTTGGTAGCTTTGAAACTGCCCGGCTCTCTTGTAAATTTGCATTGGGATACCACTTCTGGGCCCATCTCATTTCCTCACTCAACTGCATGCAGTGGGATCATATTCTGATTTCAGGCACTCCTACTTTGTTCAAAGAGAGCATTTGGAATGACAACCCCTGTAGCCTCTTAATCCTGCTCTGTTCCCTCCCTCAAAAAAAAAATAAATAAATAAAATATATACATATTTTATTCAGCTGCTCTTACTGTAACTGTCTGAGTTGCTGTTCTGTGCGCTATCTGTTCTGTCGCTCTTACTTTGCACTTATTACTGTTTGTTAGTAGCCTTCTATTTTATTGCCTTCTGCACTTGTTTTTTAGTCATTTGTTAATTTAATTGCATTTACTTAAACTGTATTTGCCATAATATTGCTACACACTGAAGTGCACTAGCCTGTACTGTAATTTGAATTATATTTACTGCTGTTTTAGCTGCTTTTCTGTAAAAAAAAAATTCTAAGCTTGTTTCCTGCCTTTCTTGTTACTAGTCTAGTCCAGATACAAACTTGCTGTATCCAGGACTGTTGGTAATCTTCTGAGTCCCCCAAGCCTTTCTATGTTGGAGGGAAGCCTTATAGCTTATCAGTGGGAGTGGTAATCACCAGGTAGCCTATCTACTATGGAAAGACTGGGTTTTGGCTCAGAAATTGTAGTTCATTGGCCATTTGGGCAGTTTTTCCATCTCTTTCTACTTTCTGGTTTAAAAGTCCATGTTTGCGTTTGGTCCTTACCTTTCCTGTAACTAGTGTAGTCCAGGTACAGATTTGCTGTATCCAGGACTGTTGGTAAACTTCTGAGCCCCTCAAGCCCTTCTGTGTTGGAGAGAAGCCTTCCAGCTTATCAGTGGGAGTGGTAAGCACTAGGTAACCTATCTACCACAAGAGGAGTGGTTCCTGGCCCAGAAATTATAGTTTATTGGATGTTTGGGAAGCTTTTCCATCTCTTCCAACCTTCTGATTTGATTTATAAGCCTGCGTTTGCACTTGTTTCCTTACCTTTCCTATAACTAGTCTAGTTCAGGTACAGATTTGCTGCATCCAGGACTCTTTGTACGTTTCTGAGCTCCCAAGCCTTTCTGTGTTGGAGGGAAGCCTTCTAGCTTATCAGTGGGAGTGGTAAGCATTAGGTAGCTTATCTACCACAAGAGGAGTGGTTCCTGGCCCAGAAATTGTAGCTATTGGCTGTTTGGGCAGTTTTTTTTTCATCTCTTTCAACTTTCTGGTTTAAAAGCCACACTTGCGCTTGTTTCCCATCTTTCCTGTAACTAACCTACTGGGAAGCACTAGAAAACCTTAAACTGATACAAGCCTTCTAGCTTAGAAGAGAGACTTTGGAGTGATTAAGTATCAGTTTTCTGTACTTTCTTGCTGTACTTAACTGTTTTCCGCCTAAACACTGATTTTCCAGCATATATTGTGATTCAAAAGCTTGTTTTTTTCACATATTGTACCTATTTGAGCCTGCACTTTTGTTGTAGGCTACACACTAAAGTGCAATAGCCTTTTCTGATTGTTTGTAGTCATTTAAAGCTGTTTTAAATGTATTTTGTATTGTTTTGCCTTATCTTTTCAAAAAAAAAAAAAAAAAAAAAAAAACCAAAAATTCCTTGTTTCCTGCCTTTCTAAGCTAGTATAGTCCAGTTTTCAGGCTAGTGCTGAATTCAGGGCTGTGTTACAAGTTTCTGAGTTGCCCATACCTTACTTGGATAGAAGGACGTTTCTCTGTTCACCTGTGAGAGAGGGGAGCTTTAAGCAGCCTATCTGTACCTGGAGGAGTGGTTCCAGCCCAGAAGTTAGTAGTTTATTGGCCAGTTTGGGATAATTCCTGTCTCTTTCATTTCCCTGCTATAAAAGCCGCAATTGAGCAGTGTTGTGCACCGGGCGGTGCAGGTTAGCTAGGGTTAAAATATTCCCTGCTCCACAAAGTCTCCTCTTCAGTTTTTCCCTTGAAACTAGTCTAACTCTCAACCTAAGCACTCAAAAAGCATCCTACAGCCCAGCACTTGCTCAGACCCAATAGCAAGCACTAATATACCCCGACACTTTATTGCCCAGCAGGGCAAGGCTCTTTATTCACCCCTCACCAACCAAGCGACTAAGCAGCTCACCCTACTATTCAGGCATGAAAAGAGCAATTTCAGGTGTACTTTCCAGTCCAGCTGGTGAATCTGGGTATCCTGAGGCAATGTTACAACTACCTCATGTACACAGATAACTTTCTCCTCCTCCCACAAAATACTAACATATGCAAGAGATGCAATTATACAGCCAAACTGGAGGTTACGCTGTCTCCACCCAAGACTGGAACAGACAGTCAAGAGGAGAAGGTTAACACTTGCACCACACCTCCAGCCACATACAGACCTACTAAACCAGCACTGGCAAAAAATATACATAAATACACAAAATCATACTTGGAGGCTCTAAATAAAAACCTGCAAAAGCATCATAGACCTCCAAAGCAGACACACAAACAACCTGCACCTCTCGTCACAAACCAGACAACAAATAAAACACAAAATCAGTGTGCCGCACAATCACAGCCCTTAAGGTGAAATAACGTACCTAACACACTAGTAATAGGTGACTCTGTAGTCAGGCACACTGATGTCCCACTCACTAGGCTGGAAAAGCAGAAGGCTACTGTTAGCTGCCTGTCGAGAGCCAGAATCCGCCACATAATACAAGCACTCAGGTCACTCCAGAACAAGTACAAATATGACTCTGTCATTGTTCATGTTGGTGTGAATGACCTGAGGTGTACCTCCATGGACTACATGAAAAGAGACATGGAAGAGCTCTCTGATCATGTATCTCAGGCTGGTATGACCCTGACCCTGAGTAGCATCCTGCCCTTACCAAGAATGATACCCCAGTATAAAGAAAAAATGATCAATTTCAACAACTGGCTAAACTTCTGGCATCATTCAAAGGGGATCCAGTGTCTGTCAGCCTGGGACGACATGCTCGACAAGCCTCATTGCTTTGCAAAAGACGGCTCGCACCTGTCACCCCCTAGTCTTTCAAATACTGGCCAAGACTCTTGCTGCCCCCATAGTACCTTTTAGGTAAGGCTCAAAAATCAAACCCAGCTCCGTAAACAGCACAATTAACAAAAAACTGAGGGTTATGCTACTCAACGCTGGGAGTTTAAATCTCAAAATGCACGCAATCTAAGCCCTCCTCAGTATGGAAAATGTCGACTTATGTGCAGTAACTGAAACCTGGTTCAAGGCTCCAGAGAGCACCCCAGCACTACCGGGATACAACTTGTACCACATGTTTCAGCCACAGAACATGGACCGAAACACAAAAGGAGGGGATGTATCCATATTCATCAAGGATACCTACACCTCCATGTTAGTGGCGCAGCATGATACCTCTGAGATCATCCATGTGCAACTAACATCGGGCAAATCAGCAATGCAAATTGTGGCCTGCTACAGATCATCCTCCATGACCCAGGACCACCACTCCACCTTTCTGGAGACAATGGAAAACATGAAGGTCCTACCGAACACCCTGATATTGGGCGATTTCAATTACCCTACCATTAACTGGGAAAACTACTCGACTACAAACTCCCAGGCCCAGCACTTCCTAGAATTCATCAACTCAAACACCCTGGATCAGCTGGTAAACTCCCCTACCAGAGGTGAAAACATATTGGACCTGGTCATCACAAACATGGGCGACAGGTGTTCCACACCAGAGGTCAACCCGTCACTGGTTAGATCAGACAATAAACTAATCACTCTGGATGTCCACACCCCACCACCATCTCCAACTAAGGAAACCACAGTAAATAATTTTTCTAAAGCAATCTTCACCTTACTTAAGACAGAGGCAGTACATTTCACAGCCCCCACCCTAAAGGATAACGCTGCCCAAGATGCAGAAACCTTTACAAATGCACTCTATGAGCACCTACAAGGATGCGTGGATCGTGCCATCCCTAGTAATACCAAGACTCACTCCTCTAAGAGAAGGAAACCAGACTGGTGGACCCCTGCCATAAACAGGCTATACAATAGAAGGAGGAAACTAGTTCAGAAAATAAGCAAATCTCAAGAAGGAAAGACATCCCTGATCAGTATCAGTAAGAAACTAAGGTCCCTCATAAAATCATCCAAGGCTAACTTCAAAAAAAATAGCCAAGGATTCAAAAGATAACGACAAAGCCTTCTTTAGCTATGTTAAGAATCTAAGTGGCAACTCACACATATGCACTGAACTAGTGCAAAATAGCTCAAAATATACTGAACCTACTGATATTGCCAACATCCTGGCAAATAGATTCAGTGCAAACGTCACCCCTCTCTCACCCCAAAAAGGCCCACAACAATACCGGAAAGTGTAGTGTCCTGGAAATCACAGATGCACAGTTGAAAATAGCTCTTTCAAAAGCCAAAAACACAGCGTCAATGGGGCCAGATGGTGTCCCAGGCTGCATCTTGCATGAACTACAGAATGAACTAACCCCCCACCTAAACACGCTGTTCAACCTCAGCCTCTCCACAGGCTATGTGCCCATAGAATGGCACACAGCAACGGTTATTCCACTCCACGAAAGAGGGGCTACAACTGACCCTGGTAACTATCGCCCCATAAGCCTGACTAGCCTGGTCTGCAAGGCTATAGAGTGCATCATCATGGAACTCATTAACAAAGACATTGGGAACCTCCAAACACTTGACCCAACATAGTTTGGCTTTGTTAAGGGCAGAGCATGCCTACTATACCTGGTTGATTTCTTCGAGACAGTCACCAAGTCCATAGATGAGGGAAAGGTTGTTCACACAGTCTACCTTGACCTCGCCAAGGCTTTCAACACCATTCCCCAATCGGGTATTACAGAAAAACTCACCAGCCTTAACATAAACCCCTGTGTCACAAGATGGGTTGTCAACTGGCTTACAGACAGAACTCACACAGTAAGAATAGCAGGCTCCAAGTCCGACTCTAAACCAGTCACAAGTGGTGTCCCACAAGGCTTATAAATGCTCTCGGGCAGCTAGCCTAGTACCTACCTATAAACCTATGAACCTATGAATTAAAGTCTTATTGCAAGGTATCATCTGCTCAAGGTCCATATTAATTTATCACTCAGAATGGCTACTGGGAAAATAGTGACTACAGCTAATAATGATCTGTGTAGGAAGTCAGTGAGAAAACAGCAGTCAGGTATGGCGTGGCCAAGATGCCAGTGTGATAGTAGCAGAAATCCGTAGCTCAGCTTAGATTTTAATATCCTGACAGGAAATATACTTTAATTTTTAGAAAAGTCTAACTAAAAGTATACTAAAAGTTAGATTAACATAGACTATTTATTATTTTCTAATTTCTAATTTCTAATTAATACATAGTCAAGACAATTTTTCAATTATTCCTGTCAAGAAGTTTTCTACTGGAGATCTCAAGATGAGCAACTCGAAGACCCCACACCAGGAGAGTGCAGTGAAGAAAGAACTACATCTTATAATAACAAACATCCAAGAACTGTCACTAAAAACATGAGCAACGTGAAGAACCCACACCAGGAGAGTGCAGTGAAGAAAGAACTACATCTTATAATAACAAACATCCAAGAACTGTCACTAAAAACATGAGCAACGTGAAGAACCCACACCAGGAGAGTGCAGTGAAGAAAGAACTACATCTTATAATAACAAACATCCAAGAACTGTCACTAAAAACATGAGCAACGTGAAGAACCCACACCAGGAGAGTGCAGTGAAGAAAGAACTACATCTTATAATAACAAACATCCAAGAACTGTCACTAAAAACATGAGCAACGTGAAGAACCCACACCAGGAGAGTGCAGTGAAGAAAGAACTACATCTTATAATAACAAACATCCAAGAACTGTCACTAAAAACATGAGCAACGTGAAGAACCCACACCAGGAGAGTGCAGTGAAGAAAGAACTACATCTTATAATAACAAACATCCAAGAACTGTCACTAAAAACATGAGCAACGTGAAGAACCCACACCAGGAGAGTGCAGTGAAGAAAGAACTACATCTTATAATAACAAACATCCAAGAACTGTCACTAAAAACATGAGCAACGTGAAGAACCCACACCAGGAGAGTGCAGTGAAGAAAGAACTACATCTTATAATAACAAACATCCAAGAACTGTCACTAAAAACATGAGCAACGTGAAGAACCCACACCAGGAGAGTGCAGTGAAGAAAGAACTACATCTTATAATAACAAACATCCAAGAACTGTCACTAAAAACATGAGCAACGTGAAGAACCCACACCAGGAGAGTGCAGTGAAGAAAGAACTACATCTTATAATAACAAACATCCAAGAACTGTCACTAAAAACATGAGCAACGTGAAGAACCCAGACCAGGAGAGTGCAGTGAAGAAAGAACTACATCTTATAATAACAAACATCCAAGAACTGTCACTAAAATGAACAAATTCAAAAACAAAATGGATATTATCAAACAAGAATGCAGTAAACAACTGGAGCTTCTAAATGGAATAGTAAAAAAACCAATCTGCACAGATTCTTGCCTTAGAGGAAACCATGACTGACCTAGATACTAGAGTGACAGAAAATGAAATCACAATGAATTTCTTCTGAAACAAAACACCAGGCTGACTGAGAAACTGGAAGACCTTGAAAGTAGATCAAGGAAGAATAACATAAGAATATATGGAATTCCTGAGAAAGAAGAGGGTGCTAACATGATTCATTTCCTCAGTAAGTGGTTTACATCAGCACTAAACATGCCTGAATCCCTCTCTTCTGGAATTGAGAGGGCTCATCAGTCCCTGGCAAATCCAGCTTCATAGTTCATCTAACCCTAGGGCCATAATAGTTAGATTTCTTTCCTAGCATGACAAGGACTTAGTGCTGAAATCAGCTTGGACTAATTCCCCTATCAAGATGGGTGAAAAAGTTATTCATTTTGAAAATGACTACACCTCTACAGTCATATCCAGAAGAAAGGAGTGTGTTCCTCTAATTAAGTCCTTGAAAAAAGTCAATATTAAAGCTTAAATTATTTTTCCTGTAAGAACAAAAATCACCTTGCCAGAAGGAGTGAAGATCTTTGATTCCCTATAAGAGGCAATATAATTTATCCAACCCCCCCCCAAAGATATCATTTTTGCCGGGAGGCAAGACCCCCTGCACCTGGTTAAATATACCATCTCTGTGATCGCACTATATTGAGGAAGCTATATGCAGAAGTGCAGAATGGGAGATTTCCCATTTCCCCACTGTAGCACGATCTCAGATTTGATATATTTAAGTAGGGGGGTGTGGGGGTGCAGGGGGGCTTGCTCCCCTGCAAAAACAATGTCTTTGTTTTTTTTTTTTTTTTTTATTGCACTTCAGAATTTCAAGTTTCTGAAAACTCAATCATATGGTCTCAGCCATATGAAGTTCGAGTTTTCAGTAACTCAACATTCTGAAGTGAAACTATATATATATATATATTAGGTTCCTTTTTTTTTCTCTCTCTCTCTAGCCTGGTTAACTGGTGGGTAAATAATTGAATGTTATAATATGATTTCTGATTTGAGGCCGCTGCTGTTACTTCTAAATAGCTGTTTTTATATGAAAGGGTTAATTTTCATGATGTGGATGTTTTGTGAGGAAACTGATGGTCTTTGTGACTGTTCTCATTGTGTCATTGTGGATATTTATGACATGCACTGACAAAGCAGCTTGAGTGTTTTTTTTTTTTTTTTTGCTTTTGCTTTCTGTAAACACTAAACGCTTCAAGATCTGAATTTCCCAAGGAAAATGCTTTTATCTTCACTAGAGACAACACGTCTATTGTGCATGAGTCTATATGGATACTTTAACAAGTTTATGAAGCAGAAGCTTAAGGAAATAACAGTGATGACATAATTTGACCTTTTGAACTTGTTAAATGGTTGTACTTAGAATT
This sequence comes from Protopterus annectens, assembly GCF_019279795.1. Taxonomy (NCBI): domain Eukaryota; kingdom Metazoa; phylum Chordata; order Ceratodontiformes; family Protopteridae; genus Protopterus; species Protopterus annectens. The sequence goes on from NC_056746.1 coordinate 1,491,958,568, forward strand.
CCTTTCTCTTGACATTCTGTTATCCTTCACTAGATACTTTAAATGGTAAATAATTAGTTCTGATAAAAATGTTTAACTCCTTTGAAAATGCCTATGTTCTCTTATAGATGCATACATTCTGCAGATTCAGTGACACCATTAGTAACTAAATGACTTCAAGTGAACTAGGAGCTGCATTAGAAAATTCATTATGCATATTAACATCAGACTTATGTTATATAACTAAACCATTAATAACTAAACAGAGGGTTGTGAGGCCCCTTTTTCTCTCTCTCTCTCTCCTTCCCCTTCCTGATGAAAGACGTCAACATAGACATTGTTAATACATATGAGTAATATGTGAATAATTGCAAAATATAATAGTTATGTTGTAATAAGTGTTTTATATATATATATATATATATATATATATATATATATATATATATATATACATATATTCAACAGATCCTTACATGAAAAATGTTAGATGACTGACAAAATGGTTAAAAAATCTGATGTTTCTTGAAAAGTCTTGGAAATAATGACAATCTTCTTAACCTTCAGCTTCTAATGTTTATACATACTTTGATCTGATGTGTATTTTTGACATATCTACGTATTAGAGGTGCTATTATCATATGTGACATATTCATATAGCTTCAGATATATTGGACACTCTCATTCTAATGTATATTTCTTGGATTCAGATTTTTTTAGTTGCTTTCATAATGCTTTTCTTTTTTGTTTTTATACGATATTCTAAGCAGAGATGGATAATTTGTGTCATTTGGTATTGGAGAGGTGGTGGATGGATGGTTTAGTTAAGTTTTTAACTAAACCAGAAACTTTATGTTTCATGTATGTGTTTATAAATAGTTTTGTGTTTTTGAAATTAGTGCTTAATACACGTTATGCATCCATGATAAGTAAGTTTTCAGTAGATTTCAAGTCAACATGGAAGAAAGGTCTTTCAGTTAGTAATAACACACATTATAGTCAATGGCTTATAAATGTTTATCATTAAATATTAATGGTTTGAACAATAATATCAAAAGAGCTGGTTTGCTTAAATATATCAAAATGCATAAAGCCCAGATCATCTTTTTACAGGAAACCCATCTGTTAAAAAAAATCTACAAAAATATTAATTTAATGGCTATACCATTCTGGCTGATTCATGTTTTGAGACTAAGAGAAGGGACACTCTTATTCTATTGAAAGATGCTTATACTATGCCAAACATTATAGATACAATTTCAGATAAAGATGGGATGCTAAGCATGGTTATTTTGGAAATCAATAGGAAGTATTATACTTTGATTAATACATACTGGATACCAGGACTGAGTACTAAATATGTTGACAAATATCTGGACCTGATTACTTTAAATGCAAAAGGGGAAATTATAGCAACAGGTGATTTTACCTGCCTATTATCAGGCAATGATACTTCTAAAAATGGTAAAATAAAACTAACATCTCAAGTCAAGAAGTTAAATGACTTTACAAACCAGATGAACCTTAAAGATATACATGGTCTGAAAGAACATTATTCCTTATTCTATCCTCACTATTCATATTGGTTTGGTACACAAACAAACATTGATAAGGTCTTTGTATCAAATAATATATACTCTAAAATAAGTGATGTATCTATAATAATTTGTCCACTTTCGGACCATAATGCTATAAACTTTACATTAACTACACATACAGATGATTTAAGATTTCTACAGAGAATTCCTGATTACATAACTAAGTTAAATGACTTTAGGGAATGGGTAATGAAAGAAATAGACATGTTTGTGAAAACAAATGATAATGGTAAAGTGATTGATACTATACTATGGGGCACCTTTAAAGTTTATATATATGGTAGAATAAAATCTGGGTACCTTAAAAAAGGAGAGAGTGGGACAAAAAACTTTTAGACTTACAAAATAAAATAGACAAGATAAAAATGGACACAAAACAAATAACAAAGTAGCACATAATGAAATTACTAAGTTAAATCAAAAATACTTAGATGTTCAGAATCATGAGGTAGCCATAAACCTGGAAAAATTGAAATTACAATCTTATGCTGTAAATCCCTAATATCTGCATAAAATAGCGATAAGATCCTAAAAAAAATAAACAATCAAAATCTTATTAATGAGATTAAATATAAAAGCGATGGTTCAGTTGAGTACATCTAACTTAATGGGCATATTAGTAGTGTTCAAAAACTGCTATAAAGCTATAAATAACAACACACCACATTTGGAGACAGATAATGTAATAAATGCTTTTATTCAAAAAAATATAGCTACTAAGGTGTCAATGCAACAAAATAACATATTAAATAAACAAATAACACTAACAGAAGTGAAAGAGCAAATAAAAAATTTAAAAAATAATAAAGTTCCAGGACTGGATGGAATCATTCCTGAACTATATAAGTTTTTTTCCTGAATATATAATAAAGAAAATGATGAGTGCCTTTACTATGCTTAAGCAAAAATGTATAACACCCCCATCGTGGAAATACTCAATTATCTCCCCCATATTAAAACAAGATAAGAACCCCAAATCTTGTGATTCATACATGCCAATTTCATTACTAAACACTGATTATAACATTTTCATGACAATATCAGCTAATAAGATAAAGAAAATGCATTTGAACTTATTAGTTTATTATGATGCATGCATTTTTAGTTGGAAAGAGATACATATCCATTTAGATATGTAATATTGCATAATTTTATGCTACCAGCTAATTTAGTGACTGACATCTGTTAAAGTAGTAGCATTTATTTGGTAGACGGATAGTGGATTAGCCTTTTGAAATTTACATCATAAAGTTTTTTATAAGAAGCGTGTGCTTTTAAAAAAGTTGATTGAATAATTATTTCTGTATCATGTGCTTGCTATATAAGCAGGTGTTTGTATGTTTAAAAGTTTTTAAGGTCTGATGAAGCGGTTAGTGAAAGCGCTAAACTAGTGCACAAATGAAAGGACTTTTATATATTTTTACAACGAGACTGGATTATTGGAAGCCTGTTGGTTGCCTCTCTCTGTTTCTTGCTTTTGGAGTTTACACATATTTTATTACAGTCAGTGGAGAGGCATTTTCTCTGGTGGGTGTGCTATTTTTAGTCATTTTCACTTTATATTTGTTTATTGCACCCTATGGAGACATGGCGGAGGATAGTAACCACATTGAATTGGATTATAGATCAACCGGGTCGATGAGAGCAGACGTTAATGTAGCCAACTCTAACATTCATAATGACGCTAATGCACAAAGGAACAATGTGGATAGAAATGAAATGAGAACAAGTATGATTTCCAATAGAGGCGAATGCCTGTCTACAAGATTTATTACATGCATGAGAAGTGATACAAATCCGTTACTGCTCTATGGAGTTTGTAACAATGAAGCAGCTGAACCTATTAACACTGATGCCTTTGAACAGCTACGTATAGCTATTGAAAAGTTAGAAGTGGATTTATTTAAATTAAAATGGCTTTCAGCACAACAACAGCATTTTGAAGCTTGCCTTAGCAGAGGTGTAATTCTAAGAGGTTTACAAGTATTAAAGATGCCCACCTACAGAGTACAATATCCTGTGCTACTTGCCAAGTGGCAGAAATTAAATATCGAGGTGAGCATGAACTATATCCATCTTTTATTACAGTTCTTTAAACCAGAAGAGGAAAGCTTGAGAAAATCCTTCATAGAGCAACAACAAGCTCTTTACTCAGGCTTTCGTACTGATATGGTTGACAAAGCGCTTTCTAATGTTCTAGATGGTATTTTAGTCTATGAAAGGTGCCTATTACAACAGAAACAAACAAAATTAGACAGGGACAGCCAGGACGTTCGGCAAGGCCACATCTTCACTTGGCCGAGACCATGCCAAGTTTACAGACAAACTGCTGATAACGCTATGAAAGAGGTTACAGCTCCAACATCTAGTAATATAAATAGTGTTCGAACTGTTGGTACCAATGGAAATAACAGCAAGACGCTAGATGTGGGCATTTGTGATATTAGTATAATACCCAACAATAATACTAATAACAGTGTAATTCTTGATATACCTGCAGCTCCTAATACAATGAGTAGTAACCCACAAGCTTTGGTAACAGAATCAGCCATAGTACAACAAACTGGTACAACAAATGAGAGTGACAGTAGTCAACCGGTTGTAAGACCTAAAACTTATGCATTGGCTAGTACCACACAGAAAGTCAACATAAGTAATGGTCAGAACAACCCTGTGGGTTTTCAACAATTCCCCCTTCCCATCTCTGTGGAGAAGGGGGTAAGGAGAAACCGCTCAGAAAGTTGTGGATGGCAGAAACGGAAGTTGTCAATAGAGAGGGAATCGAATCATACCCTCAAAAAGATGTAGAACCAGATGAAGACTGTCTAGTATGGAATATATCACATAGAAGCTTAGATGCTCATGAGCTAAATGTGTTAAATAAGGGTCTGAGTTTCATTCCCAACAGTATTAACAGGCTCACAGACATTCTAACTGATATTAAGCTATTTACAAGGAATGTAATGCTCAAATACCATTTTAGAAATAATGAGAATGACTGTATATGTCCGTTCAAAAGACCTAGTGAATTTATTCTGAATAACCATCCTCTTGTAGAAGCATTTCACAATTTAGTGGAGGAAGACGTATACAAGATATATAATGAAAGTTATACAAATCATACACACAAGATGCACAGATACAACGTAAATTACCATGAGAGGAAGACACTGCAAAGATTGCAGGGTGACAGCACAATTGTTTTCAGACCAGCTGATAAAGGAGGACCCCTAGTAGTCATGGATAAAATAGTATATCAGGAGACAATGCTTAACATGCTCAGTGATACCACACACTAAAGTACTATTAATAAAAAGAAAATTGATTCAAAAAAATATATGATTTTTAAGACTGTAATTGATCTAGTAGACAGTCATATAATAATTAATGAACTTGCTAAATTTCTTGAAGTAGAATATTCAGTGATACCAATAATACAAGGTATACCGAAAATTCATAAGGATGGTACAAATCCCCCATGAGACCAATTGTCTCTGGTAGGGGATGGAGTACTGAGCCCTTTTCTTTATATGTGGAAAAGCAACTCAGGCCAGTATTGGATAGGAATGTGTTCATACCTAAAGATACAAAACAATTTTTATCAGATTTGTATGCATTCACCAGTACATCTTTAATGAAAGCAGACATGATATTTGTGACATTAGATGTGCAGTCATTATTTACGATTCCAAATGATATGGGCATTGACTCTGTTAAGAGATATCTCACCAAGCACAGTGAGTACAATGCATGCAAGACTGACCTCATTTGTTAATTTCTGGAAATCATACTTGAGAATAATGTTTTCATTTTTGATGAAACATTATATATTCAGTGAGATGCCATAGCTATGGGCACTTCATGTGCCAACAGCTATGCCAATATGTTCTTAGCTTTGTGGGAGGAGGAACATTTGTTCCTGAAGCCTTGGTATAAAGCACAGGTCTCATTTTGTCATCGATTTGTAGACGATGTCTTTTTTCTTTGGAATGGTGATGAGCAAGAACTTAAGGAGCGTATTCTAGAAATGAATAGTATGACTGCATGTCTTAAATTTAGATCAAATATTTCATCTACTAAAATAGAATATTTAGATGTTTACGTTGAAAGAGTGATAGACACATGCATCAATACTGGCGTCTATAGGAAGAAGTGTTATAGGAATACACTTCTCCATAGACGTAGCATGCGTCCCCAATATACATTCAATAATATCATTAAAGGGCAAGGTATGAGGATTTCATGCCTCAATAACACCGAAGATGGATATAGACATGAAATTAATACATTTAGGGATAGATTAGCTAAACGTGGTTATAAATATGCTGAAATAGAATATGGTTTGCAGACTGTGAACTCCCTGAGACAGAGCAGAGCTGTACCATTCTACTCTGACAGAATAGAAGAGTGTCATAAGCATAGAAGTGATATTTTAGAATTGAAAGTACCGATGTTCTTTGCAGTAGACAATCAAGACATTATGGATGTCATAGAACATCATTGGCATGTTCTTACCACAGATAGGGATTTAAAGAACATTGTGGGTGATAAACCAAAGTATCAATTTAAAAACAAACCAAGTCTTAAGAGATTGTTATGTTATCCATCAAATGAGTTATATATGAAGAACCACACAGGGACTCATCCCTGTGGTAGATGTAATTTTTGTCCCTATATAAATGTAGGTGAAAGTTTTGTACATCGTGACACAGGTCGAATGTTCCATTTTACAGTGTTAGCTGATTGTAGTACTATGCATGTCGTCTATCTTGCAATATGTCAGGAATGTTCCTCATTCTATGTCGATAAGACTGATAGGGCCTTCCGTAATAGAATGAGGGAACATTTATATGCAATTAGAGTGAAATATGAAAACAATGCTCTGGCGAAACATGTACTGCTTAATGGTTATGAGCATGCCTTCTGATTCATGGTAATGGATACATTTAAACCCAAGATAAGGGAAGGCAATATGAGGAATGCTACAAAGAAGAAGGAAGTTAACTGGATTATGAGAATGAGGGCAGATAAAGGCAAAGGCCTTAATGAAAGGGCCTTGATTAAACCCATCTTGAGGTCTAGATGTTTAGTCACTAGATAATATTAATGTCTTTGCTGTACATTCATTTTTGTACAATTGATAATATTTTATATAAATATTATCATTATTAATATTTTATTATCCATTTGGGATCCCTATATATTACTATCTAGACCCCATATGCTTCCAGATTGCCTGCATATATATGCATACATTAATAAATTATTGTATCTGTTAGCATTATCATTATTAGGTATTCTATCTGATTGCATATCTGAAGATACTTTTATATATGGCCATATATTTGTTTTAAAAAGTAATTGTTTGGGTATGCATACAATTCATTCCCTTGTATATGCTGTACACAAAGACTTGTGCATTTTATTTGATGTGCATGGTGCACAAATGTGAAAAGGTGGTACCAACACTATGCACTATATACGCTTCCTTTAGTTGTATTTTACATAAATATCATAGCTAGAGGGTGATTATTCTGATTTATGCTGCCTCAATTAATGTTGTCTTAGTAATTTATTTATCACAGTATGTAATGCAACATTATCTTACAGTTCAGCATTCACATTTGTATTAATTATAAACGGATAATTTGATTTTAGGACATGAATATAGAATGCATTTGAACTTATTAGTTTATTATGATGCACACATTTTTAGTTGGAAAGAGATACATATCCGTTTAGATATGTAATATTGCATAATTTTATGCTACCAGCTAATTTAGTGACTGACATTTGTTAAAGTAGTAGCATTTATTTGGTATACGGATAGTGGATTAGCCTTTTGAAATTCACGGCATAATGTTTTTTATAAGAAGCGTGTGCTTTTAAAAAAGTTGATTGAATAATTATTTCTGTATCATGTGCTTGCTATATAAGCATATGTTTGTATGTTTAAAAGTTTTTATGGTCTGATGAAGCGGTTAGTGAAAGCGCTTACCTAGTGCATGAATTAAAGGATTTTTATGTTTTTTTACAACGAGACTGGATTATTAGAAGCCTGGTGGTTGCCTCTCTGTGCTTCTTGCTTTTGGAGTTTACACATAAAGAAAATATTACCTAATCTAATACATAATGATCAGACATAGTTCATTCTTCATAGAAAAGTGCAAGATAACATTATTAAATTACTATCATTAACAGACATAGCATGCAAGTACAAAAAACAACTAACTATTATCAGCCTAGACATAGAAAAGGCTTTTGATTCTATTAGTTGGTCTTGTCTATAAAGAATTCAGATTTGTTTTGAATTCTCCTCAGATTTTGTCAACTTATTAATGAAAATTTATAGTGGGTCACAAGTTTATGTGAAAATCGGCTCATGTCTATCCTCAACACTAGAAATCCTCAAGGGAACTAGACAAGGTTGTCCTTTGTCACCATTATTGTTTGCTCTTTCAATGGAACATTTTGCTACATATATCAGAAACAAGCAACATATAAAAGGCTTTCAAATTAATAAGGACTATTGTCCTAAGATACAATTATTTGCTGATGATATGTTGTTAACGTTGGGTGATATTGATGGTTCTTTGCATGATGTTATAAATACCTTAAGCATGTTTGAAAGAATTTTAGGGCTTAAATTTAATCATAATAAATCTAAAACATTACTAATTAACAAAAAGATCAACAAAAACCTAAGAGAGAATAGCACGTTTAATTGAGAGAATGATATATTAGAATATGTGGGTGTCAGTATAAAGAGTTTATGGAAAGAGTCTGTTAAACTAAACTACAATAATTTAATAACCACCATTAGTGAACTAAACAAACGATGGAATAAAATGTTCTTCACAATGGAGGATAGGCTCTCTTTAATTAAAATGATAATTTTACCTAAAATTTTGTTTTATAAACAGTCATTGATACTACCCCCCTCCCAAAAACTTATTTAAAAAAATTAGATTCCATGCTACTTAAATTTTTATGGTTCCCCTTAAAACCTAGGGCTGCATATACATTGCACATTAGAGCTTGGAACAGTAATGGGATACCATTCCCTAACTTAGATCTTTATTCCAAATCAGTTATAATTAATGTAATATTACATTGGAGCATACCTACCTATATATCTGGTTAGAAAACAATACATGAGATTCATAAAACTGATGTCAGAACTATAGAAAATCAATTTAAGGAACAATATGGAATAATTAGAGTTAATTTGCATTGACATGAATTTTGTTTAATAAGAAGTTTGATCATTTTTTCTTATGGCATTAATCAAATAATTAATAACTTTAAAATATAATTGATTGTAATTACAATATTAAACAATTTCTATTTCTTATATTCCCTATAGAATACTCCCCTGGCTGCCTAGATTCTTTCAACATCAATGCAATGCAAAAATTAAAGGAAAATAACTTGATATCCTGGCATCAGTTTATTGAAAATCAGAGTATTAAACCTCTAAACTGTCTTTTATGTAGTTTTGATAATAGCCAGGACAGCTGGTTGCTTATACACTCATTACAGCAGTTTATAGAAACAAAATGAGAGTATCAATCAATCTATAGACTGAATCTATACCTAGTTTGATTCAGCTTTTTATTAGGTGTCTTGAAACGACAGATCATCAAAAATTAAGCATCTCACCTATCTATAAGGTACTAAGAGAAGACACTCTAAAGTTTGACTCAGATTTTTGGAATTACTATATAAAGATTAATGGAGAGAAAATATCTGATGAATCCAAAAATCGTTATTGAATTCTACGTATGGTACCTCTTCTTCATTATATTGGAGATTGTATACATGGAAATTTATGAATAGGAGTTTCTATACTCCATATAATATAAATCTTATACTCAAAAACAGTCAAAATGTTGGAAATGTAATGAATTACTAGAGGCCAACTGGGTTCACATGTTCATTGAATGTAGAAATGTTTAATACTGGAAAAACTTCAGATATTTTGTAAATGCTTTATGGTCTGATAACGGTCATATTTCTAACTCACTAATCCTATTCAATGTTCTTATACCTAATGTAATACCTAAATCTCAGATTCAGTTACTCTGGTCAAGTCTTGCAATCGCCAGAAAAGTTATTACTTTGAACTGGAAAAGTAAACAAGATTTGATATTTAAAGATTTTATTAATGTAGCAAAAGTTGTTTGTAAAAAAGAACTGCAAACCATTTGTTATAGAACTCATAACATTACTCATAAAAAATAGCATAGCAAAAACTGGAAAACCTTTTGAACAAATACTGATAACTTCTCATGGATAACATTATTGTTTATCATGGATGAATGTAAATATTCTAAATAGTTTTATTATTGTTTTATTGTATTTGTTATATGCACATTTGTGTATGTTTATAATGAAAACAAAATAAAAATGTTTTTGAAAAAAAAAGAAAACATCAGTCACACGTTCTAATAATGGCATATTTCATATCATGTCAGTGTTTATGTCTTTTGCCACTACTACTACTCAAAATACAAATAATAAGTGTGATCTTACTCTGGCAAAGCACTCTGTGGAAAGGCCAAAGTAAACATCTCATCTTAATAATCATTGTAATTGTACATAAAGAGGAAGAACCAAGGAACTGCTTATATATGATAGTGTGTTATGTATGTTATGTATGTTATGTAAAGATGATCTGGGTTTTATGCATTTTGATATATTATTTATTTATTTTTACCACAGGCTTGGGGGGAAAATCTCTGTTAAGAGAAGTGGCACACAATATATTTTAACAAGCTAAAAGAACGACAAAAATAAATAATCCTATTTCAGCTAAGAGATGTTGTACACATTTTTAAACAAGCAGATAAATCAAAATATTGATAATACAGTTTACAAGAAATGATACATACAACTATATACTGCATAAAACTAAGTATATGCAGTTTATATACAGTTATTTTATGTTATCCTGTTCCTGTTCCTCCCTGTGTATAAATGTCCCACCAGCTTTTTTTCTGCCTTCCTTCCAAACACAAAGCCATTTTGCCTCACTTGTAAAAAAAAAAAATATATATATATATATATATATATATATATATATATATATATTTATACATATATATATATATTTGCAAAATTTATTGCAGTTTTCCTGCCAATATCTTTGACAAAATCATAATGACTACATAAATCAAAGAGCTAAGCCTATAATTTACCATCCCCCTCCTCTTTTAGGTTTCATGGTTATCCTTGCCATACTTGTAGATATTTGCCGAGTCCTGTATTCTCTACTATTCCTCATGTAGCACCTTTCACAGTTACTCCCCCCCCCTTCATATTTGTAGAATTCTCAAGGGACTCCATCTGGCCCTTTATCTTGTATAGGGCTTTCCTTTTCACATCCCTTGTCATTTCAGCATTCAGGTTGCCTCTTTATTTATCCTCCAATGTATATTCTTCTATATTATTTCCCCAATTTAATTCTGAACCTTCTGTCCCTGTCTGTCATTTGTAAATCGCCTTGTAGTTTTCTTTGATTCTTTCCTCTGACTGGCTTATCCTCTTCTAAATATTCTCCATCTCCTCCCCTTATCCTTTATACCTCCTTCTTTCTGCACCTGCTTTTTTCTTGTATTTTTTGGCTAGATGTTTCCCCTTATCTGCTATTCAGCAGAAGTGGTTCTAGTACCACTGTTGAAATTCTTGATTCTAAATAATTTTTCACTCTAATTCCATTTGCATTGATTTTTCTCTATTCTGTACTGTTTCTCTTCTATTTAATTTCTACAAGTTTCCTTCCATACCAACCATATCTCTCTCTCTCTGCAGCTCTATAGGATCATAGGATCATAAGAGGTTAATATGCTATATGCTATGTCCCTGGGGGCCTTACAAGCCTAGTCAAGAGTTTATCCTGAAAAAGAAACCTCAGTCAGCACCTGTCACCCCTGTCAATGAGGGACACAGGTGGAACCTCTGGGACAAATTTGTGGTTTCCCATCCACTCATCAAGGTTGCACTTGAAGAGGGTCAATGAGGTGCTCTGTTTGACATGTATGAGAAGTCTATTCCAGAGACGGGGCAGCCTCTGGGAGATAAACCTGCCTCTCCAGCAGGTTTTGTTGATGTTGCATATTAGATTCAGCCTTTTTGAGCTGGTAGTGCATGAGGAGTTAGTCTTATGGATGTGGAGCATCTCTAGTAGGGCAGGGTCCAAGATTGCCTTGTAGGCAAGACACAGATCACCCTTGAGCAATCTGCACGATACCGAGTAGAGTGATAGTGATTTGAGCCTGTCTGCATAAGACAGGTGTTGGAGGCCATGGATTCTCTTTGTGAGGTATTTCAGTTGGTGCATTTGTTTGGAGAGGTACATCCCAAAAGAGGCGTTATACTCAGTTATTGGTCTAATGAGGGAGGAGTATAGATATATACTCAATTACTGGTCTAATGAGGAAGGAGTATAGAGAGGTAAGAGCCTCATTTTTTTCTGGATGCAATCCCTTTACTTATGAGATGAACCAAGAAAAAGGCTTTTCTGAACACTGCCGCTACATGATGGTCGAATGTGAGGTTATCAGCCTGAGTGCCCAGGTCTCTCACCACAGGTTGTATGCTTAGCAGGTTGCCATCTATGTGGTAATTGGCAGGAGTTGTGTTTTTGCTGAATTGTATGATGATACATTTATTTGCATTTAGCTTGAGGCCATGTCTTTGGCACCAGTCATTAGTTGCTGTCAGACCCTCTTGCAGTATATTAACATCATTTTGGGGAGTCAATGGCAGCACCCAACTTACAATTGTCTGCAAACTTGGTCAGCCACAGCCCTTTTGTCTTTGCCTGGACCTCTGAGAAATAGATGCCAAACAGTAGGGGTCCCAGGACAGATGCCTGGGGAACTCCACTAGTGACAGGTCTGCTATCGGAGGTGGAGGTGTCTATTTTGACTTTGAGGGTCCTGTCAGTGAGCCAGTTGGCCACCCACCTGATGAGACAGGGATTTATGCTAAGTTTTATTAGCTTTTCAATGATTTCCAAGTGGGGAATTTTGTCAAAGGCCTTGGCCAAGTCAAGGTAAGCTGTATGCACTGACTTTCCCTCATTCAGGTCCTTGATGACAAACTCAAAGAAGTCAATCAGATTCAATAGGCAAGATATGCCCTTGACGAATCCAAACTGGATGGAGTCAAGTGCTTGGAGATTGCCTATGTCCTTGTTTATAAGATCCAAAATAATATGATTTATGGCTTTACAGATCAGACTTGTCAAGCTAATGGGGTGATAGTTTCCAGGGTCAGTAATGGCACCACTTTTGTGCAAGGGGATGACAATGGCAGTTCTCCACTCTACTGGAATGAAGCCTTTACTTAGGCTGTGGTTGAATAGGGTGCTCAATGGTGAAGCCAGTTCTTGCTGGAGATGTTGCAGAATATATCCTGGGATACTATCAGGTCCCATGGAAGCTGTGTTCTTTGCCTTGGATAGGGCCTATAACACTTGATCTAATCACCCTTCTTTCCTTACTTCTTTCCCTCTCTTCTTTCCTTTTGCACTCATCAGTTTTCCTCAACAGTGTTTTTTGCCCCATCCCACCAAAGCCTAGTTTATCCCTTTCTTTTATATTGTCCTCCATAGACTCCACTAATCCCTACAGTGTTCCCTTGTCCTGTGTTTCCTTCCATTTATAGCTTGTCTACCCCCACTCTCTTCTCATTACTTTCTGTTCCTGCAAATTAAGCTTAAATATTCCTTTTGCATGTTATGATATGTCTCCTATATTTGTATCTCTTCCATTATTTGCATTAGGTTTTCCTTCTCTAAGGACTGGCCTAAGCAACTTGCTTGTATTAAAATGTTTCTTGTGAAGGTGTATTCCCTTTTGCTTGGATATCTTTCTATCCACATGTTCACCTACCCCCACCCTTTTTCATTCCTGTTTCATCCCTTAGCTATTTCTTTCCTCATCTTTTTGATGCCTTCCTTCTTTACAACCTGTCTTTTGATGGTTCTTTGGTGACACTGTAGTCCCTACTATTATCTCAATCAAACTTTCCTTATCTGTGTCCAGTTAACAAAGTTCTTGTAGAATCCTTCTTCATCCATGTCTATTGTAAATATGTTTACTAATGTCCAGTGCATACTGTTCATCCTTCCCTGCCAGATGATCAGTCTCCCTGTTCTGCTTTTTATCAAATTTTCCATACTTGCATGAAGCCTTCTACTCAGTACAATTGCTACTCTCATTTTTCCTTCTTTGCATTGTTGTCCATTTCTCCTTTCAAGTAGTCATAACACAGTATGTTCTCTTACTCTCAAATTTTCAGTTTTGATTTTTGTAAGAGAACAATGTCTCCCCACCTTCATGCTGTAACTTTTCCTGTGTTCAAATTCTTCTAATAGGATTTGATGAGCATCTCATTTTATGTGTAATTATCTGTATTTTCCTTTTTGTTTTTGCCCACCCCTCCATGCTTTCCCAGTTGCTGCTATCTGTTATAACCCTTCTTCAGAGCTTACTCCCCGAGTTGAACATCGTATTCTTTGACAGCTGCCTGTGCTAAGACCAGTCATTCCCATGCCTGGCTTTTGAATCCTTGCCTTTTGGCTCTTGCACATTCATGAATATATCCTAAACATGGGCCCTTTTAAGACTATGTTGCTCCATTCCAACTATCCTTTTCACTAATGCATTTAATGCAAACCTTTACAATCTTTTTATAATACAGCATGCTCACTCGTTGGTCTCTCCTCCTCAGTTTTGTTCACACACCTGATGCAATACTGAAACTTTTTTCTCTGCTGTCTTCTAGATATTCACTATATTTTTATCTACTACATCTTTACTGTGATAGTTATCCACCGCCATTCCTTTGTTTCACATTTGTCTATGAGTTGTTCATTACCTTACTTTTCCCTATTCCCACATACCTTTGTTTTCATATTCTTACTTGCTACATCAGGATTTATTTATTTATTCTTAGACATAATTATTAAGCTCATGTTTATTGCAGTTTATTGCACATCACAAACTAGTTAAGAAAAATATATTGCTTATCTTGAAAGCTTACCCCTATGCCTCCTTTGAGTGCATTACCCATCATTATCCTGTGGATTGATTCATTTCTTCCTATTGTCTGTAAAACATTAATCTTAATATTCTCTGTGGCATGTTTTGCAAAATAAGCATTTGTTTCATTTAATACATCCTTCTTGCCCTGCTCTAAGTCACCTGCTTTTTAATGTCCATTCCTTCAACTTATTTATTGCTTCTCTCTTTCATCAGTTACTTTGTCAGTTCCCTCTGTATTCTTGCTTTCCACATCTTCAGTTCTGTATCCATAATAAATGGTTTTGTCCAGCATGTTTAGTCCCTCATTCATCCAGTATTTCCTTCTGAGTTACCCAAAACCTCCAACACACCCCCCGGGATTCATGAAGCTTGCACCAGGAGCAGGCGTAGCGTAGGCGGTATAATGCCAAATATGTCTGCCGAGCGATTCAGGTACGATCCAATTCCAAGTGCACTACCGGCGTACGCCAGATCTGCGCAGCCCTCGGCTTAGGTATGCTAATCACCCCATGTGCAGTGCCACACCATGCAAATGAAGGTACACAGTGATTCATTAAGTGCTGCAGGTGTAGCGTAAGCCCACAGAAATGTAAACCAAAAAAACACGGTATACATTTTTCCAAACAGAACATCGGAGCTATGAAAGCGGACCAGACTCATGTATTACAAAGTTAACATATGCCAGTGGCTAAATATACAGCCAATAAAAGCATAAGAAAAGATGCACAACACCTAAAGAACAACATTTAATGTCATGTCCACAGTAACGCAAAGTACAACCGCAGGGCATGTGTGCGCAAACGGGAACACAAAGGAAATATATACAAATGTCATAAAATTGCAATGTAATACAAATCATGATTTCACCATAATACGCAATGGTATGCATAGTACACCACAACCAAGCTGCAAGGGTTGATAAGGGTCTGTGACAGTGTTTGGGAATTAGTAGTCAATGCCATGCAAATGAGGCAGGTAATAGTGAATCTTAAATGTCCCATCGGACTAAAGATGTACCATACGGTGCAGTGCTACAACACCAAGGAGTGGTTTAGAGGTATATATGACATCAGCAGTGGGGTGTGCCACTGTAGCTGTAAGCACATTGGAGCAATGCAAATCCAGCCTAGCCCTTGCTAAGCAAAGCCGCAGGACAGGGGTGGGGAGGTAGGTATTGCATCGTTTAGCTGAGAGCACATATGGTGCCTGAAAGCGCATGTGCACAGGGATGAAAACGTTCCCGAAACCTGGTAAGCGGATGCACTCGCCGCTCACCATAGCTCAAACAGGAAGGTCAGGGGAAGAAAATAAGGAAATGCCACAGTAGGGTAATTGGAGTACAACTGAGCAATTAACAACTATTAACTCACAGCAGGCAATCAACGGCAGCTGACAAGTCTGCTCGCAGAAACCTGCAAAACAGGATAGGGGAGGTGTTGGATTGCAAAGAAAAGAGAACTGTCATAGCAGAGCAAAGCAAACCTGCAGTAGACCGGCCATAGAACACATTACACAAGATAAGCCAGGTTTAGGAAAGTACAAATGAAAGCAGGCTGCTGGATGCATGCCAGAAAATGGGAGGTGAAACATGAAGAAATGTAAAGGGAAGGGCAAGAGGTAATCCATGGCAGACAAATGTAATTCAACACCAAAGGCACCACAATAGTAGTTCCTGTGGTAAAATACATAAGATACCCTGTAGCTACGATCATACATACACACCCTATGACATCATCTGTGTTCACAGCACAATAGTATAAAGTGTAAAAGCACCTCACACACACCTGTGTATTCCCAAACACTGCACCATAGGTATAAACATACGGGGAACTTTTACAATGTATATGTTGGGAGCTGCCATAGCTGTGATTAATCACCATGTGTTAGTGACTGAAGGTGTTGTAGAGGATGATGCTGACAACCACCGCAGGCCCTGGAGGAGGAGAAGAGTGTTCAGACCAAGGGTAACCTACCAGGGGCTACATGATCTGGAGATAGTAGAGCATTACAGGGTGGACAGGGGCATCTTACAGCAAATAGTTGAGCTGTGCCAGCTACACCTGAGATCCAGAAACAACAGAGGGGAACCCATCCCTGTGGACACGAAGGTATGTGTAAGCTTGCGAATACTAGCCACAGCTACCTTTCAAAGGCCAACTGGAGATATAATGGGGATCGCACAGGCATCAGCATCCAGGGTACTACACCAATTCCTGGATTCCATGTTAACACATGCCAATGAGCATATATAATTCCCCCAAACTCAGGAGCAGTTGGCCAGCAATTTGCGTCTCTTCCGCCATGTGGCACACTACCCAGAGGTACTGGGTGTGATAGACTGCACGCACATACATATCAAGTCACCACCCGGTGAGCATGGTAGGCACTACATAAACTGCAAGGGATACCACTCCATCAACTGCCAGGTCGTGTGCAATGCCCAGGGCATTATCATGGATGTGTGTGCTGGCAGCCCTGGAAGCTACCATGACTCCCACATCTGGCATGCCTCACAGCTGTATCAGGTATTTGTCAGGGGGGACATCCCACATGGCCACCTTGTAGGGGATGCTGGCTATGCACTGGAGCCATGGATGATGACTCCCATCAGAAATGCGCACACACCCATGCAAGAACCCCATAATGAGGCACACGCACAAACCAGAATCATCATAGAGCGTGTGTTCGGGATGCTGAAATCACGGTTCCATTGCTTGGACATATCTGGTGCAGCCTTGCAGTACTCTCCAGGCACATGTGCCCACATCTTCATAGTATGTGCCACGCTACATAATATGATCCTGCGGAAAAAGCTGCAGCAGGGACATAATCGTGAAGGCCCTCACAGCCCACTGCAATTGCCAAGGCCATCACAGGCACAGAGGGATTCAGACCACGAACACCCTGTGCCAGCCCCAGTAGGAAGATGGAGGCGTGCCCAATATGCCTACGCCTTGGCAAAGAGGGAATGTATAGCACATACACTGACAGTATAGGCCCCTATGGACTGACTCACCTCTCCACCTGCACACACAGTAAAATGGATGGCACACACACAAGACCACCTGTAAATTGTAATGTATAGGTGGCCTACTCTGTGAAACCTACATAGGCAGCCCTCAACCATTGCACACACAGCAGCTATTGGAACAAGGAATGTCAACACCTGAACAGTACACGCACCTATCAGCATATGTTGGTACTGTATGTATAGGTTCCTAGGTACATCAGTAGGTACACGCCCGATTGTCAGAGGCCATTCATCAATCGAGGCAAACAGTGTCTGCTGTCGCCACCACATCGAGTAACCAACTGACCCTCAGTGGAGCAGAGCCAATTGCGGGATCCATGTGTGTAACTGTTCCCCACACACTCTGCATGGATTCCCTGGTGTGTAAATGAGAGGCTCCATACAATGTAATCATGGATGTAGTGGCAAAGCATGGGGTGTACCCATGAAAGGTATCTGTCACCCCAGCATACTCCACCTATGGTTGTGTGAAGGTGTAGCACATTATAGTGTGTGGCTCACTATGACATACATTCCTAATGCTGGGGCACATCCATTAAACATCACTTGGACATACCATTAATAGGTCCCATCCATATGTAAACTAACTGAGTTATCCATTTGATTGAAGTATGGAGTAACAGCCGTAATACAGTCCACATACTAAACGCCATAACACATGTACAAATCCCAGATACCCAAGTGGTAAATGCACTGACTGTCGTGCATGTTCCTGGTACCACGTCCTGCAAGGGACGTTACGTAATCCCGAAGGCACGAATATTGGATGGTGGATGCAGGTCATCAGATCAGGTTTAGCACATGTTAGTGGGAATATGCATTGCCCAGTGCTGGTAAGCGTCGTTTAAACATGACCATACGGATATGCGTGAAACAGGGCTAAGCTTCTCTGAATATCATGCAGATCACGGTCAATGATGTCCAGAACAGGTGAAACTAGCATTATTCACCCCTGTACTAATAGTGCCTGCTCTGAAGGGTAAAATGACCACTGCCAGGAGTAGAACACACAATCATGTACACAATCATCTAACACTAAGCTACCCAAGATGTACCAATGGCAGGTGTGTAATGTGACAGGTTCAAACACAAACGTGCAGAGTCCAGGAAACAGTATACACCGACATGTACACAATGAAAGGTGTATTCTCCCTCTCACTCTCTCTCATATATATATATATATATATATATATATATATATATATATATATATATATATATAAATACATATATATAATAGAGATAGAAAGGGAGATAGAGAGATATATGTTGATATATACGGATTCACCTATATCTGCAAATATATAGATAGGTCAATGACATGTACACAACCATGGAGGTAGAAATAAATAGGATACAGCCAACTATGGAATGTGTCACATACTGACACACGTAATCACGAGGCTTAAAGACCGAAAGAACACAGTACCGGAACACTGGAACCATGTGTAATATTATCACGATATTAAGGGACATTTAGTTATCGCTGCCGGTGTTGCGGTCCACGTCGGTACTGTGTTCAACTGTGTTTGTGATTGCTGTAGTCTGTGTATTTGTGTGTTGAGGGTGCCGTGTGTGTTTTTGTGGGGCTGTAATGTGTGTGTGTGTGTTTGCATCGTGTGTCTGTTAGTGCTAACTCGGAGGTAGAGCAGTACGGTAGGTGTGGTCATAGTCGGCCATAGGCATATGGTATCACCTGTCACACTTTAAGAGGGACAGCCCCTCCCTGGGCAGTTGTGTCCTGACAAAAAATATTAAAAAGGCCAAATGTCCGAGATTGTAAGACATAATTATGTCCCATATATTATGTAACAGTTGCATTAAATAGTTATGCCTGTATCTACAAAACATAAATGTTACATGAAACATGATAAGTAGCTAAAGTGCTACAAGAATAAGTATGTATTCAGGATAAAAGTATGTTCTATCCTGTGTACTGACCGTGGGTATGTGTCGGCCTGTAAACACTGATGTGTGTCCTGCAAATGTCCCACTATGGCCATTTGAAAAGGTGGCAACCCATGCCAAAGAGGCTCAGTCACCAACACAACTGCAATGAGTGCTATCTGTGACAGAAATACATGAGACAGCTGTCATTTAGTAACATTCCTTTACATATCACTGTATTTCCAGAGGTATGGAAGTATCAACCTCACCTGCATACTATATAGAAACCAATTAACAATGGCTCAATGTATAAGCCCATAACAACCATAGTTCAGTCTACTAAGTGGTAGATCTTCAATTAGGGAAGGAGCCCACACACATATATGGAATATGTAGGAATGCAGTCCCCACAAACCTGTATATGCTATGTACATCCTCCTACATCTCCCCCACACCCGAAACAATTGCAATACAGACTGTAATAACATCACAAACATCCACTCACTCAATTACATCTGCAGAACTGCCAACATACCTTGTGAGAGACACATTTGTAAATGCGCTATGTGAAATCGTAGCTGTTGTATAATGGAACAGACAGCGATGTTACAGGATTTGTTTGCAATAGTCCCTTATCAGATGGTTGAGATGACAGGTACACTCACATGTAGAACCACATACTCTTAGCCGTCACACACAATCCACAGGGGACATGAATTCAAAATATCCGTGTCTCTACAAATATCAGTTGCAATTCCTCACAACAAAACACATACAGGCTGTCTCCCCGAAGGTAGGGCAAAAGGGCAACGCCCAAGTGGAGAATTAAATTATACCCCACTGTTGCCGCGTAATTGGTGAATGGAGTAGCTGCACAGCTGATGTGCATGTAATAATTTATTCAGGAACACCAACTGGCAGCAGGAAACCACATGTTACAGGTATCGATGTATATAAGGATGACTTGCCATACATTCAAACCGTATGCTCATACCATAGAACCGTTTAAACAGTAAAGGTGTAAGAGAGATATTTACAAAGATTCGGAAAGCTAACAAGGTATGTAGAACACTCAGTATGTTAGTGTATGTAGAGCCTGTTTTGTATTAATTAAAAGTGTACGCAGTGCATAAAGTGGGAAAAGGTATTCTGTAGTGATGTCTTGCTGAGCATAGCAATGCTTGTAGAAATTGTGTGTCCTGGTGTGGGCCACAAGGTAAACATCACATACACCACAAGGGATGTTACATGAGGGCTTTAAACAGAACAATTCCTCACCACCTGCCGTCAGTGGTAGGGTATGTCCAACAAGTATGTGCCATAGCAGGGGATAGTAGATGTTGATATACCATCACAGTAGGCATGTGTATGGGCATATAACGACAATAATATGCCTAAGGTGGTCCTGCTGTGCAAGTATGCTTTGCATTATGGGATAATGTGTAAAATATGTGTAATGTACAGCACTGTAGGTAGATATGTCAGATATTCTACACAGCACAACTGTTATAACATGCAAACAAAAGGTATCGTCAATTGGCATGTACGATACACAATAACAGGATACATATGGCTTGTAGTCACAGGACACTGTAACAGCATGATAGCTAATCGAAAAGGAAGAGCAACTCAATTAACCATGCACAAAGGACATGTAATAGCTTCACAGGTACATAGTGAGGTACTATGCTGTCTGGCAAGTCTATGTGTAAGCCCAACTACAGTGTTTACACCGGCGGCACCTCTCTAGGGTAGTGTCCTGTCTGTGAACAGCAGAGCCATGTGTTACCTGCATCTCTGTACAATACAGCCACTGCAGTGATCCCTGGTGTATCAGTGTGACTGCCTACAGAGTCACCTATGACCGGTGTGTTGGGCATGTTATAACACCCTATTGGCTGTAGTTGATGGGCACACATGAGTCTGTGGGCTATAAGTAATTGTTGTTGTGTTTGGTAATGGGGGCCGCCACTGGTGCCTACACAGAGTATGGAGAGGTTCTGCAAATGTCGTACTCATACTATGTGTGGCCTGTGGTGGTGGAGATCTAGTGAGACTATGTGATGAGTGGGGTGTGTTGCAAATGTTAAACATTCCCACATGAATGTCAGGTCCAGTCTGGGTTGGTGAGAGCATTACCCCCAGCATGGCCACATATGTGCATCTCCCACAGGCTGTAGTGTCGTATGTTGGAAGGTGAGCATTGACTGTGTACATGAGACAATTGCTCTATTGCCACATGTTTGCCATATTCATCATATAGACAGGCAATAGCACTGGTACGTGACAGTTGGACATGCCTGTATATTCAACCATGTCTCACAAGATATGTAAGTTACGTGTGTACAACAGCTGTTGTACTGTAAGCAAGCTGGAAATGTAAGGACAGACAGTGTACTTGTAAGACATGAGTTGGAATGGGTGCTATAGTAATCAGTAGCACATGAAGTGCTCACATGTTCTGAACAAGTGCTGAGCATGAATATGCAATACAGATAGGGTGTTGGATAATATCAACCCACTGCAACCCACAAGTGGAGACAACAGTCATAATTGGAGGCATTGCACTATTACCCTGCTGAATATGGTCTGCAAGTCTATGAATCTTTATCAACGTAGATGTTAGCAGTACAGAAGTAGATGACAGTACGGATGATTTCACACTGCATAGCATACCTGTGACAGGTCATAGGACATCATCACCCATACTGTGTTCCAGCTACACTGAGTATACTAGATGTACCTTTGTATGTCACAGGAGTGCTCTACCAGTGGCCTGTTGACAGAAGCAACACTACAAAAGGTGTCTGAGTGACATGTGCATATCACACCAGTGGCAGCTACCGTAAAACAGGGTTAATGTTGTGTACTCCCCCCTCAGTGTAGCCCATACCACACAGACAAACCGGAGGCATCTGTGTATGTAAGGATGTGAATGTCCATTACCTAGGAGCAATAGCTGTCTCAGTGTTGTGGACAACATACAGAATGGGCTTTGTGGGTGAGGTGTGTGACATATGTGGACAATCTGACAGCTGATAATAGCATTGTCGCCGCTAGGTGAATAACCCTGTACCCATTAAGTACCACCTAGGCAGTGGTCAACATTATGGACACGGTGTAAGGGATGGTGCTGTGCAGTTCACCTCCCTGAGTTGGTGATGTCTCCAGGCCTATTAGGTAGTCATACGAGGCACCCATGTCATGACATGGTGCCATCCATGAGTATGGAGATCATTACACAGGCATACTCAGCACTCAGGTGACCAATATCGGATCACATATCACCTTTAAGGGGTATTGGCCATGTGTGGATGGGCGATACCAGCCTTCACAATCCTCACCTCCGCTATGCAGCATGCTGGCTACCTTGCATAAAGACATGTGCTACACTGTGATGTTGGACATGCTACACATACATATCCTGATCTGAAAGACATACGTCATGGACAGCCACCGTCCTACTACAAGGATCGCCACATGCTGGACAGATCCCTGTGCCATACATGTTACATACTCCTGCCATACCATGCAACCCTGTCCATCAAAGCTGCACATGTCATCTCTGTCATACACGGTGTGATGACCGCATGGTAGATGTATTATTAACTGTCTGGATCAGTAATGTGGCACTGATGCACCTCGCGGTGGCAAAATGGCTGTCAGATACAGCTAGAAAACCTTGCCCGTAAATGCCATAGTTGATAACCATCCCTGCGAATGACGTCCGGCTAGCCATTGTCCCATGTCTATCACATGTGCAACACAGGCGATAAGTGGCAGGATGTTGAACTGCTGTACAGTGCCGTGTAGATGTATATAGCAAAACACATGCACGTAAAGGTTTCCGTGTGTATGTGTGCATTGTCACTGCTCATGTCCATTAAGGCAGTGTATGTGTTGATATGTGACATATACACAGATTCAAGGTCAACAGCATTACTTTGGACACATCCAGGCATGTGCTGATAGGTAAGAACACCAGTACATGCAAACAGACATGCCCACATCAAGACAGCATTCACATCGAGTATGACCAATGTAATGAGGTGACACACATATATGGTGATGATATCCAATGCATAATGGTTGTTACATGTGTGTGACACAAACATGGCAGTCGTGTCAGTGTCATGATGATTTGCAAAGATAACTGTTCAGATGTACTAGATTTAATACAAATGTATGTGCAGCTGTATCTCTACATCTCTGTGATACTGTGACCTGTCTCCATCATTATGTCTTCCAGATAATGCCTTGTTCATGCCTGCCAGCGTATAGCTGCCAGGAGGATGATGCCCTCATCCCGTACCTCCATGAGAACTACGAGGTGTTGTTCAGCCATGTGCCACAGCTTGCCCAGCAGCATGATGACCTGTGGCAGGACCTTTGCAGGTGGGTTAATGATGTGGGTGGCCATAACCACACCTACCAGCAGGTGCGCAGACACTGCACGGACATGATATGACATGCAAAACAGCATGCCAATGCAATCGCCAGGGAACAAGGTGAAATAGGTAGGGGCCCACCAACCCAGCCCCCACTCACACACACCTAGGAGCTACTGGCCAGCCTAGGGACACCCTCAGAACAGCATCCACAAACACTATCTGCCATCGTGGAGGTGGATATCTCCCAACCAATGAGCCTGGAGTTGCCTGGTAAGTCACTACTGCACATATGGCTATTATATCCCATTTAGTTGCATGTGTCACTGTACAATATGTAATGTAACATCATATGCAAGGTATGTTTACACACATGCCGCATACTACAGTATGCTACCCTGTGTATGCACACATGTGCATACTATATGCTATTGTACAGGCAAATTTGTTAACATGCACAGTGCACCCTGTGGCTGTCATACAGCCATGAATAATGTACAAACTGCTGTGTCACCCTTATACAGGTACCTCTGGCGTGCCGCACAGACATCAGTCCATTGCAGGTGAGACAGTTATCAGTATCAGGCATGTTAATGCATATATTTTTATGCCATGTGGCCAGTTAACACTTGTACATATAATGTATTGTCCAGTCACGATATACAGGTTGCATCTCATCATTCACACTGGTTACCCATGTGCAATATATACAAACTAAATAAAACACCAACATGAAACCACAGTACCTGTCATTGCTAGATGTGTGGACAGCTGTGTGAGGTGTTCAATGTAGGCATATGTAGTATACATTGGAACAACACATGTGTGGTACGCAAACAGTACCACACAGTGAGCTGGGATATGGGCAGCCCACAGGAGTCACCATTGTGTAAGATGCCCCTGCAATGGGTGCACACATTGTGATGTGCCATCTGACATGTCCCAGACATGTAGTGTTCCAGCTGCAATATTGTCTCACTATCCCATAGTACATACCCCACATACCAAACATGCAACCCATTGTCTGCATACCCTGTGGACAGTGACATATCTGACAACTATGAGTGTATGTCATATGGAACAACACAGACGTGAGATAGACGGCCATCACAAACATTTGGCCAACACATGTTCACACGTGGCCAGAGACATGTAGCCACACAGTAGTTGTGATGTGTATACACCCTGTTGCACATTGTCCACACATGGTCCAACTATAGCCTTAGTTGACTGATTATATAGTTGATGTGGAACACTGGACATCCTAAACACCTGTGCACAGTTAGTGAAGGTGTCAATTAATTCGACCATATAAGATGTGTTGAACATCATGACTGTGTCATAGCATGTACAGCTTCCACAGACATTAACACCACATCAGGCTACAGATACCGTACATTTCCCTTGCTGCTGTAGGACATCACCGTCAGCCATGCACCTCGTGTGTGTGGTACATTAATGTCATGTGGGACATGGTGTATTGACAAGTCTGCCATGTGTGGACATGGTTGCCAGGCAGCTAAGACTTTGTAGTAGTTGTGCAGGGGTGTCATCCGTAGGTCTTCCAGTGACCTGTCACATGACACAGCATGGTTTGGTGTGTATACACCTCAGCAACGTGGGTCACAATCCACAGTTATGTACTGTGTATGCACACAGTTATGGCTATGCACTGTGTGTGTATTACACACTGTATAGCATTATAGACACCTCATGATGCCATGCAATGGCACAGTGTCTGTACTTCACACTGTATAGCAATGTAGACACCTCACACTACCCTTCAATGCTCATGCACATTTGCTAAAAGTGCATTCTATCTGTAGGGCATACAGACAACACTGCAATGTGATACCCATTACAATGCTGTACATGTGTCAGGACACCATTGTGTCAGACATGTATGCATGTCAATGCACACATCAGCAGATTACATGTCAAGGTCACTTCAGCCATGTGTACTGTTAACCTTTGCTGGTCCACATGGTGTATCATAGGGATGCATGCTTACTACCATGATTGTGTGAACTGCATGGCTACTGATATGACACCTGCTTGCTGTTGTGAGCATCCCAGGGAGGTATGCTAACTACCACTATTAATGTCTGAGCTGCATGCCATCTGCAGTATCACATGCATGCTGCATGCCATCTGCTACTGATATGACACCTGCTTGCTGTTGTGTGCAACCCAGAGGCTGTCTGCTGTATCACATGCATGCTGCATGCCGTCTGTCAAATCACACGCATGGTGTGTCGGTGTGTCTGTTGTAATGTAGAGTCTTTCTTTGCATTCACAGGTGATGCAAGTGCGTTATCCTCCTGCGGCCCATCTGATGTTAGTGTCCCCACAGATACTATCAGTGATGAACATATGCATGAGGTACAGGCAGGGTTGTCAGGGGCTGAATCTGCGCCAATGGTTGCCATCCCAGCTATGTCCCCCTCTTCCCCGCACACAGTTCTCATGCCAACACATACCTCATCACCCGTGTCCATAGAGGAAGGACAGTCAGCGTGTGTTAGCTCGGAACAGGAACATGTGGTGGCTACTGAAGGTGTGTCTCCACACCATGGTGTCAGTGTAATGACTGTAGATGTGCCACACAGGCATGTGGCCATTGCTGCCTGTAGGAGGACATCTGGCAGACATGCACCTGCAGGACAGAGCGCAGCAGCTGGTGTCACCAGACACATGTTCCAGACTGTAATGGCGGCACAGGCACGTGCTGAATGGCAGAACAGTGAAGGGCAGAGGCTTCAGAGGGCTGCTATCTGTACTCTAAATGACAACATCCAGGCATTGGCAAATGCTCAACAGCAGATTGCTGATGTTCTGGACAAGCGATTGGGTGACATGGTTGGAATCCTTGATCATGGCATGGCAATCCGCGAGCATGAGCTCTCTGTGCTGGAACATCTGGTAGGAGTGAGGCATAGGCCACGTGGACGTAGGCCAGCTACACCACCTAGTGCAGGTCAACATGAACGAGCCACCTCACATGCCTGCTCCCATAGTACCAGTAGCAGTAGCAGTGCAGCTGGTGCTGTGCTGTCCACTCCAGGACACAGCAGGCCATGGGGATGTGGCCTTGGACATTCCCAGCGGGGTCACAGTTCCAGTGGACAAGTGTCATCGGACAGTAGCCAATCTGTACCTCCACCTAGTAGTCCCAGTGCAACCCCTGGCAGGCACAGGTCATGTGGCCGTGGCCGGACACAGTGAGCTGTACATCCTGGTCTGTACAATCTGGAGCTGTCAATAATACCCCTGGTAGGCCTGACAAAAGGCAGAACTGTGTGCACACATACACGCACACAGCAGAAACATCTGTAGGGCACTGCAACACCCACATGCATATTGACCACACGTGTCCAATCAGATAACCGGACCTTACCCACACACATGATGTCATCCACTGGTGTAGCCTTGGCCCCTGGCAAACATTATCACCCTGTGCATATGATGATGCCTGTGCCGCATCCCTATCATCCACACCATTGGTGCAGGGAAATGCTCATATGGTCTGATGCACAGGGTGAACAGAATTGTGAGATAAGTGTATATGACATTAGTTGTGTACTGTTGACACACACCAGACATACCATGTAGCAAGGTTTATAATGCATTGTTATATGTTCACAGTATGTGTCTTGGTAACAATGGTAACAGCATGTTGGTAATTATGCCCTGCTTCCCTCCTTAAGGTCCAATTGTATGTGCCATTACATTACAGTGTTTGCAGTTGGAGTGCATTGTTGTATGTTCACAGTATGTGTCTTGGTAACAACAGTAACAGTATGTTGGTAATGATACCCTGCTTCCCCCCTTAAGGTCTACTTGCATGTGCCAATAAGTAGCAGTGTTTGCAGTTTCACATGTGTAAATGTGGAGTACTCACAGGCATGTATGGCAATACCAGCATGCTATACGTAGCCTCAACCTCACTGTTAGAAAGGCTACCATTCCACAGATGTCCACACATCTACTGATCCAGAAGCATGTGGGCTGTTTAATAGGCTACAGTGGCTAGAGATGTGACATCCATACCAGGTCACATCACAGGTATGTTGACATGGTGCGGGGGGTTTACACAGCGGTCTGGCTGATGATAACGTTAGAGGCCACTTGATAGCATGAGGCCTCACTGTGTAGCAGTAATACCCTGTCACATTACAGGATGAGGACACACACAGACATACACAGAAACACACAGTAACATGCCCACACTCACGGGGTCAACAACACTATAACGCACACTCGATAGTGTTGAGGTGAGGACCCCTGCCTATGTGGTAATCACCCTCACAGTACTGTGCACCCACACGACGCAACACAGAGAATGAACATGTACAGGTAGCCAGTAAGGCTGAGACCGATGGCATCACCAGGGTTGTAGACTGCATCACCATGAGGGGTTAGGGATCCTGTCTGTTCTGTATGGTAGCATACACCCTCACTCCATGCACCAGACAGCCACACACACACACACACACACACACACACACACAATGTCATTCACATACAAATAGCTGACATGTGTGTGATACACACACCACCCCTGCCTACCTCATGCTTTCCACACTGCAGAATGTA
Organism: Protopterus annectens; assembly: GCF_019279795.1. Lineage (NCBI taxonomy): Eukaryota > Metazoa > Chordata > Ceratodontiformes > Protopteridae > Protopterus > Protopterus annectens. The sequence goes on from NC_056746.1 coordinate 1,491,987,102, forward strand.
CAGATCTCCACAACAGTGTACAGGGGTGTGTAACCATTGGGATGTATTCTCCACCATATGTGGCATATATGGTCACACAAGCAATACTGTGAATGATACACCTGCTATATGATGAGACGTCTGACAGACATGCAGCAGTAGTATTGGCCGCATTATGTGTACCAACGCTACCTTCGGCAATTGTGCTGCTATATGCACATGGGAGGATGTAAGTGTTACAGGTGTCAAGTGACTTACAGTCAGTAACACCCTGACCGCTGTGTAAGTTGTATGTCTTCACCATCAAGTAACAGTAACATAGCGTACTGTTTGCACATGTAATGGTAGGATGGCTTGTGACACACCTGTGATCCGTCTTCGGCAAACTTCCATGTGCAACGGTGGAACACCACTTTATGTACACACATCCATCCATACCTGATGTACATCCTACCGTACTGTCAGTATTTCACCATATACAGGTGTCAATGATGGTGCTGCATTGCAACTGCATGTTGTAGTTAGGCCCAGATGAATTACATACATCAGCTACTGCCCATGCATGGTAGCTGCATGCACACCACTACATGTACATGTGTGTTGGTCCTACATGCCTGTCATGTAGCCATGTTTGTATGTATTGCAATTGGAGGACATGTGTGATGACATACATAGCACATGGACTATTGTATGATATGATGGTTGTCATGGGTAACTAGTACAGAGGGAATGTTACCTCGGTCAACATTGCTACCTTATGTACTGTTAGCATTCAACAGCCATGGACCTACCTTCCATGTGCATGCGTGTGATTGCTGTAGCCACTTGTCTGCACTGAGGACAGTAAAAGCTATGCTATGTACATATGTGTTGTGTGTGTGTGTGGTTCATGTACATATCCACTGCGATTACATGCATGTCATATCCAAACATGTGTGTTCTTTGGTGTACAGCGACGGTCATCTGTTACAGCTGTGTAAGACCCAGGGCCCCTGTTATGTGTAGAGCCGACCTGGTTATGAACAGTGGTATCATTGAATTGCATAACACATGATGGAACCCTGTCAGTACATGTGTAGTCTGCACAGTTGCTGTAGACCTATGTACAGTCCACTGGTCATGAGTCACATGGTGTTGCGGTAATGTATGGATGTGTGTTACTGGTCCAAGGACATGGTGATGTCTGAGGGCTAAATAGTAGAATGTGGCATTTACCTCTGTGATCTGCACCTGAGACATCTGTGATGGCTCTTGAGTGTGTACTGGTCAGTACATGTGAGTGGCCTTCATGTACGTGGGGACAGTAACACCATACTGTGCCCTTCCCTGTTTAGAATCCGTGTGCATGCAAGACAGCCCTTTGCTACTACTAAGTGTGTGAGCATGCCCAGTACGCCATTGTGTAGATGGACAAACAGTTCATTCCAAACTGTGCCCTTCCATGTTTAGAATCTGTGTGCATGTAAGACAGCCCTTCACTACTACTAAGTGTGTGAGCATGCCCAGTATGCCGTTGTGTAGATGGACACACAGTACATTCCAAACTCTGCCCTTCCGTGTTTAGAATCCGTGTGCATGCAAGACAGCCCTTCGCTACTACTAAGTCTGTGAGCATGCCCAGTACGCCATTGTGTAGATGGACACACAGTACATTCCAAACGGACATGTGATACTAAGTGTGTGAGCATGCCCAGTGACACCTTGTGTCGGTGATGTGCCTCTGTGTATGGGCATGGCCATTGACATCCTGTATAACGATGGTGGTCATCCAGGCAACAGATGTCCATACCCCATGTCAGGGTGGATTCCTACATTGAACTCACTGGTTGACTGTCTTGAAGGGTGTACTGTCTGTGGCATGTCTCGTATCTATGTAGTGTTGTAATAGTGCTCTGTAGATAGGCAGTTGTCCCGCTCACACCACTGCCATGTGTTTGTCTACATCTACCTTGGAACAGTAATATGCTTTTAGACTGCTCACTCTCTATACATTCCCTATCGGCGTCTTTGCCTTTGTGGATTATGTCATCCACCTAGAAGTATGTCTCTGGGAGTGCTCTGTTCCAGTAATCTTGGTAGCGCATTCTGTAACTGCATAATGCTGTAGTGTGATAAGGTAGTTAGGTGTATGTTTGACTCCTAGCCCTGCCAAGTGTGTGTTTCCAGCTGCCTGAGGACAGAGTAATGCTTTTAGACGGCTCACTCCCCATACATTCCCTATCAGAGTCTTTGCCTTTGCGGATGATGTCATCCACCTAGAAGTATGCCTGTGGGAGTGCTGTGTTCCAGTAATCTCGGTAGTGTGTTCTGTAACTACGTAATGCTGTAGTATGATAAGGTAGTTAGGTGTATGTTCGACTCCCAACCCTGCCAAATGTGTGTGTGTGTGTGTGTGTGTGTGTGTGTGTGTGTGTGTGTGTGTGTGTGTGTGTGTGTGTGTGTGTTTCCAGCTGCCTGGGGACAAAGTAATGCTTTTAGAAGGCTCACTCCCCATACATTCCCTATCTGTGTCTTTGCCTTTGCGGATGATGTCATCCACCTAGAAATATGCCTCTGGGAGTGCTGTATTCCAGTAATCTTGGTAGCACATTCTGTAACTATGTAATGCTGTAGTGTGATAAGGTAGTTGGGTGTATGTTCAACTCCCAGCCCTGCCAAGTGTGTGTGTGTTTCCAGTTGCCTGGGGACAAAGTAATGCTTTTAGACAGCTCACTCCCCATACATTCCCTATCAGTGTCTTTGCCTTTGTGGATGATGTCATCCACCTAGAAGTATGCCTCTGGGAGTGCTGTGTTCTAGTAATCTTGGTAGGGCATTCTATAACTGCATAATGTTGTAGTGTGATAAGGTAATTAGGTGTATGTTCGACTCCCAGCCCTGCCAAGTGTGTGTGTGTGTGTGTGTGTTTCCAGCTGCCTGGGGATAGAGTGATGCTTTTAGACGGCTCACTCCCCATACATTCCCTATCAGTGTCTTTGCCTTTGCGGATAATGTCATCCACCTAGAAGTATGCCTCTGGGAGTGCTGTGTTCCAGTAATCTCGGTAGCACATTCTGTAACTGTGTAATGCTGTAGTATAATAAGATAGCTAGGTGTATGTTCGACTCCCAGCCCTGCCAAGTGTGTGTCTGTGTGCGTGTGTGTGTGTGCATGTTTCCAGCTGCCTGGGGACAGAGTAATGCTTTTAGACGGCTCACTCCCCATACATTCCCTATTGGCATCTTTGCCTTTGCGGATGATGTCATCCACCTAGATGTATGCCTGTGGGAGTGCGGTGATGCTGGAACTCGGTAGCACATTCTGTTACTGCATAATGCTGTAGTGTGGTAGATTAGACAGGTAGGTGCTCGATTCCAAGGCATGGCAGGTGTGTGTGTTTGGCAGTTATACCATATGTGTTGGTATCTGTGGATGGCTAGCTGCGGGATGTGTTCAGTGTGTTTTGTTGCTGACCTATATAGTGTCCACAGCCCGCATATTCTGCCAAGACACTGGGTTGTCAACACATACATTCACCAATAGTTCTGGTGAGTAACTGTCAGCAGCCCTACTCTTACCTTTGATATGGTCTGACCCGTGTGACACAACAAAACACACGTGCCTTGATAGTAACAACACTACATGATGCAGGTGGCACATGTACTTTCCTTTTCATTCCTGTCTAATGCATTGCTGTCATGTGGTCCGCTGTTATGATATAAATGACATATCTACATATGTGTGTACGTGTATATGTGTGTATGTGTGTGTGTGTGTATATATATATATATATATATATATATATATATATATATATATATATATTTATTTATTTATATATATGTCCATGTATATATGTATACAAATAATATATATGATATATGTAGATACAGAGGTGGACATAGATGTGAACATATATGTCTGGAGACATCAGCACTATTGAATGTTTGTGCCGGATGATCTGTACTTGATAACCTGGGATCTATGTATATCTGCCATGGCGTGGTGGTAATGCACATCGTCTGTAGTGTGCAGGGTCACATGTTGTATTCATGTAGACACTGGATATGTTGTTGCTGGGAAGACCATGGGACATCAAATATGGTGATAGTAAGGCACCTGTTGCCAGTTGTGTACGGATCTGAGTGACACTGAGGAGTGGTTATTAATTTGGAGGTTCGGTATGGGTCATATAACTATTCATTAGAAGACTATACTATGCAGATGAGGTTGACAATAGTGTATTCCATTTATCACAAGGGTGTGGTGCCAGTCCCTGGAGTGTATGTGTGTAGTCAGCCAGGTGCAGGTCTCGAATATAGTTGACAGCATGAGAGGGGGGTCAGGCATACTGTAAGTACATTGCAGAACTTTGCCTTGCGAGTGCTCCTGCCCTATCGCACCTAAGCTAGGGGTGTGTCTATACCTGCCTGGTGACATTGGGAGGGATGACAGCAGTGGTAGGGAAGTCAGGGTGTACATGCTGCACAAACAGGTGTTGATCAGCACAATCAGCAGATGACATGGCCAGCCCGCACCTGAACAGTACGGTAATGCGAGCAAGCAGCATACACACAGGCTTCGTCCGCACTCTACACCACCGGTGTATACCTGCGGGGACATTTCATGACACAGTCCAACCAAATGAGACGGGCTGCAGCAGGCATCATATACCAACATGTGCAGGAGGCTGGGGCAGTGAGGATGTGTATGCTGCCGAACAACCCTTACTGGGGTGACATAAGACTTCATAGACCCAGGGTGACTTACCAGGGGCTACATGGGCTGGGGATGGTGGAGCACTATGGGGTGGATAGAGACCTCCTACAGCAGCTTGTTGACCTGTGCCTGCCACACTTGACACATCAAACAGGCCAAGGGAAACGCATCACAGTGGATACCATGGTATGTGTTGGCCTAGGTGTACTAGCCACAGGTACCTCACACAGCACAACTGGGGATATCATGGGTATCTCGCAGGCATTTGCATCCAGAGTATTGTGCCATTTCATAGACACCATGTCAACACATGCTAGTGAGCACGTACATGTCTTCAACACACGTGATTAGTAGACCAGCAATATGCATCTGTTCAACCACATGGATGACTACCCTGGGGTACTGAGTGCTATAGCCTGCACACTCATACACATTGTAGCACCACTCGGTGAGCAGGGTAGGGCCTACAGTCACTGCAGGGGCATACCCTCCAATAGCTAGGCCATATGTGATGGCCAGGGCATGAGATTGCATGTGTGTGCTGTCTGCCCTGAAAGCTATGATGATTCCAATATATGGCTTCTGACACAGCTATAGCACACCAATGCCAATATGGACATCCCCTACAGTCTCTTAGTGGGGGATGCTGGGTAAACACTGGTGTCGTGGCTGATGACACCCATCAGCAATGCACACACACATGAACACTCACACCATACTGAGGCAGATGCACAGGCAAGACATATACTTGTGCATGTGTTTGGGATGCTCAGTTCACAGTTCTGGTATCCGGACACATCCGTTGGAGCTCTGCAGTATTCACAAGCTACATGCATACAAGTTGTTATGGTATTTGCTATGCTACACAATCTTATCCTGCAGTAACATTTGCAGCAGGAACAACATGGGGCAGGGCCACACAGCCCAACACCACTGCCAAGGCCTGTACAGGCACAGTGTGACCTGGTGAAGGAACTACCTGAGCAGGGCACAGTCGGTGAAAGCCCGTGCACAGTATGACCTGCCCTTGGCAAACAGGCAACACAAGGCATATGCACTGACACAGTAGGTACCCACAGATTTCCCCTCTCTGACCCGCACACAGTACAATGGATGCCAAACATGACACTACCTGTGCTTGGCCATGTATAGGAGGTGGACTGTGTGCATCCGACATAGGCAGCCCTCCAGCACCATCCTCAAGTCCAGAACACACCCAGGGTATGTCTATTGACCTAACAAGTGGCAGTTGTATTAGAATGTGTATTTACCCATTGCTATGGTATGTATGTGAGCATACAAGTGACTGTGGTGGCCAAATGCTAGGGCAGCAGACAGTACACATCCATAGTGGCACCATGACCTCTGTAGCACATACGGGGTTCACAATGGTAGCCTGTAGTACACAGGGTGTCCTAATCCACTGCAGATTATGGGCTGACCATCATGTGTGTCCATACAGCCCACACACATTTCATGCAGCTGGACAGATGTGGACCGATACAGACAAATGATATATGACGGCCTATGAATAAGCCCAATGAATGACCCCAACCCCCTAAGACACACACAGACTACAACAGGCCAGGCAGTTTGATGTAGATTGTGTAAGCTAGGACATCCAACACCACTGTGCTGGTATTTAAAGCTGGGAACTGACGTACACTGGTATCCCTCCAACCAGCAATTTCGGTAGGTCCACACACTGACATGGAGCACCCGGCATACCAGTACAGTAGTGGCAGATGTGTACAACTGTTGGCTGTGCCTCCCATCAAACCTACACATGTGAGAGTCATGTGCGCCACCCACGGTGCTGTGTAGGACTGTGGTTGTGGTTGGATGTCCCCCCATGATATGCTGACATGTAGCAACTGTCAATGCCACATGACCATTAGCTACCCTGCAAACACAGCATGACACCTGTCTGTGTAGAACGGAGAGGTCAGCAACACAGTACTAACTATCTGGACATGTGACACATACGATACAGTTGACCATACTTGGCATGCTCACACACATGATGGTATGATGGTAATGTCGGTCGACAACATGTGTAACAGTCATACTGGGCATGTTCACACACTGAAACACAGGATGGCCAGGCATGCATACACCAGTGGTCCAGACATATCTGCCAGTACATTGCTATACTGTTGGATGACTGTGCTGTATGGTGTGTGTGTATGGTCTATTGTCTGTACATATGCCATGGTCTATTGTTAATTCACATGAGCTATGTGCGCAGGGTACTGCTACCAACACGTGAATAGGGCGGTTCTTTGTTTGCGGACAGACTGACGCCTTTGGATATGGACTGGGTAAGGCACATTCTAGCAGGTGGGAGCAGTTGTGCGTGGGTTTGCACAGTGTTAAGCACTGCTGACCTCTGGTCACAGCACCTTATACATGTTTAGACTCCACATTTCTTTGACAGTGCACTACTGGCATACTGGTAGAGAAACACGCTTACAGTTGCTCGCTCACTGACATTTCTGCTTACATTTGTCACTCACGCTGGGTGTGTGTGATTCCTTGTGATGCATATTACATCGGACTGCATGACTACAGTATCGGGTATGTGTAACCATTTTGTGATGGCAGGCATTCGACTGGAAGGAACTCGGCGGCCTGTCCAGTGACGTAATCATATTATATGCATGTTCCTCATATGATCTGCTCCCATCTGCCTGATACATGGGAACTGATATGCAATGCTGACATGTGACTTGAGTTTGTTAACGCAGCTGTCCACCGAGTCATGCTACCGCATACCTACTGCACGTTGTCCACCTTTCAGATTGCACGACGGGAGACTGTAGGAGTGACACCTTTCCCACTTTGCATGGGACAGTCCCTCATTAGGCATATCTCATGTGACAATACCAGACCTCTCCACCGATTGGGGACACATTTCTACAGAATCAGGGACAGGTCAATAAAACATCAGGGACACTTTTACAAAAGTAGTGCTATTAACTTGAAACATTGACAGAATCAGAGCATATGACTCAATACACATATTCTGAAGTAAAAGTAGGTTATAACTCTTTCTTATTGTCATTAATCAGTAATTGTGATTCACAACTTTTCCTTCAACAGTCACTAATTTTAGGAGGGATTAAGATGGACAGAGTTAAACTTTCAGTCAAACTCAGGGACGTACCTGAAATGCAGGGACAGTTGAGAGGTATGGACAATACTCTAGCCATTGCAACTGTCCTGATTAGGGGACATTCTCATGTTGTACATGTCTGTACTGGTTGCTTGTTACAGGTCTTGTATACCTGACACATTGATATGTCATATGTAGTAGCATAAGCAACTTTACTGCTGCTAGACTACGCTTTGATTTGTGCTGATATGTATATTTCTGTACTATGCATGGCTGTAGGTATGTTCTGCCCTGGTACGTCTGTCATTTCTACAGAGCAGGTTCCACTTTGGCCATTCAGAATGGCGGCGGCCCTATAGACCCTATATGTAGAGCTATCACATGTGTCAAGGCAACACATACCCACAGCCAGTAGTAAACGGACGACTTCCATTGTTTGCATACATTAAGGTTATTCATATAGCACTATAATTGATAATACTGTTTCCTATTACATGTAGCTGTTTCTGATACAACAAATTAATGTCTGACACCACTACACACACTATATAGCCTCCATTCCCGAACTCACAGGCCATGTGCCATAACTGTCATTTTGCAGGACACAACTGCCCAGACGGGTGTGTCCCTCACAGGCGTACGGGTGTTGAACCACTTCTATTATGCTATCATCTACCTAAGGTGGTCAGCAAATTATGCACTTTCCGTCAGTAGAAAAACTCACATACCAATGGGTGTGAATGAACACTGTATCAGGAACAATGCATAACACCCTGTGGGACACACTTAGATGATTGGTTCTATTAACCAAACATATTTACAGTCACAGAGCATATGTATTCATTCATGTTTGTCAAGGTACATGCTGTTTCTGACTCATACATGTTGTCATCTGTCATTACCTGTATTCCGCCACCTGTTCACCTAACATCACTAGTTCTGGAAGTGTTTAGTTGGACTTTGTTACATTCTGATACATAACTATGGACGTCCATGCTAATCGGGTACATGGCACTGATTTGGTCTCTATGTATTCCCCCGATGGTTTACAGACTATCTGGTAGATGTGCTCTTCAGGTTTGGAAGGTGTAGGCGTATGCTATGCCCACATAGGAATATTAATGACTTCCACTGGGCAAGCCTACTACATCTCTGCCAACCAGCACCTGCACACTTAAGCCCATTATTGCATACCCATGGTCCACCTACCTGGCACCCCTCTACAGCAGTCGTGACAAATACTTACTGCGAGCGCAGCTGGGGTATGAGCACACCCCTACACATTGCCCACTCTCCCCGTCTCGGGACACATGTCGTACGTTTTGTCAACCCATGTATTATCATACTTGCACAACCTACTGTTCCATGTAACCTACATTCTGCTCATATCAATGTCAGCAGATTCACACATACCCTGAATTTTTGGGGTCCCGCAAGGGACACCATTATCCATGTTTAAAGTGTAGACCTTGCAGATCTCTCCCACTGGTACTTTCCTACCGGTGTTTTGGACAGTGGCAGTGTATTGATCTGTATTGCCTGCCTGTATGTCTGTCTGACCTAGCTGGGTGATGTGGGGGGTACAACGTTTATTTATTGGACCTCCCAGTAACATATGCCCAGGATGTAAATATAGGGTTGCCAGGTTTCTTTGTGGCTAAAACCAGACTAAGGTCACGCCCCTCACATCACTCATAACTCCACCCATTTCCACCCCTCTCCCAACCATGCCCCTCCCATTTTGTGACATCACTGTGACGTCAGCTGAACAGAGGGAATACCCTCTCTTGACACTGCCAAAAGCAGAGGTAATGTATTAAAAAAAAACATGAACTTCCAGACAAAAGTTATAAAACATGCTCCATGTTAGGTTTAGGACATGTTAAGTTTAAAAAAAAGAGTACAGTAGATAAGACATACATCAACCTGGACAGCAAAGAAAATCCTGTACCATACCTGTCCTTACTGAAAGGGTTTAAGGCACAGTGTGGAACAAAACATTTATATACAAAACTATACAAAATAATCACCACAGGGAAAGCCAAAAATATACATAAAATGATATACAAAGCAGGAGTCAGTCAACTGAACAGTGCTAATGTAATGCATGCAAGACCCAAATTATTGCAACTGCACAAGGACAGACACCTAGCCACAGTCTCCAAGCCCCAAGACACTTGCATCTACAAATGGACAAATGCTGAAGCAGCTCGCAGTTGAATAAATGACAATTCTAATTACCCCTAACCTGCCAGGATAGCCAATTCTATGATGCAAAGACACGTTCCACACCACAGCAACTATAACAATAAAGCTGTCTTTTTAAATTTTAAAATCTAGTCCTTTCTGGGCTCTTCCAGCACAAAAATGCCAGATGGTTTTAGGAATCGGAAGCAGTGTTCCAAATATAGAAGCACACATTATGTCGAATCAAACACTGAAGTCGCCCTCATGGTAAAGCCATCCTACTCCAAATAATGCCAAAAATGCTATTGGTAGCACAGATATAAATCTGGCCATCCTGTTAACTACAGTTAGGAGGTTCCCTGAGTTTAGGCAAAAATACCGCAATAACCAGTAGGTATACTCTATTCCCATAATCAAAAAGCCTATGCCAATGACCCTTCATGATTAGTGCGGAAAATAGTTTGTAGCTCAGTTTAAGTTGTATTAATATTCCATTAAAAATCCTTGCATGAGTTGCATTAAACCAAACCCGGAGGTATTTGACTCAAACTACCATAGCTACAGAGCTGACCTATTTTCAGTTACTTTCTCAGGGTGCCAAAAATCACAGTCACTGATTTATTTGGTATTCTCTTCATAGCAGCGGCAGCCTCACAAACACACACACACACACACACACACCCCTACCTTTCTGAATTTGTCCAACCATTTATATTGTTGTTGTGGTCCACTGTGAAGTCCAAACTCCAAACGTCTTCTGGAGACTGGAATTCAAATTCCACCGCGCGGTCGGAAGATGAAGACGTCATGTAAGCAATTTCAGCTTCTTCTGCATCAGTGCATTCAACCAGACGCAAAGGGTGTTCTTAAAGTAGAACACCCTTAAAAACATTTTTTTTTAATTAAATGAAAAGATTTTATTTTTTCTAGACAAGAAAAGGCAGTCGCCGTTTTCCAGACAGGGTCCCTTATTTCTGGACAGTCCGGAGTCAGGTAATGGCTCTAATTATAGCCAAAAAGCACACCAGGACTAAAGGCAATAAGGAGGGGAGAGAGAGAGAGTAAAGATGGCATGGGAGAAATGCTTGAGACCGTGTCAGTGGCACAAAACCCGGACTTCCCGTGTCCGGTTTTGAATAAAATTTGTAACCGGACAATTAGTCAGAAAACCGGACAGTCCGGTCAAAAACCGGACACCTGGCAAACCTATGTAAATATGTTACCCCTAATTGCTGTGAAGTAACCTATTTATATACATGTGTATATCTACACTGACATATATATTTTGTTTTGTGTGTATGTGTATATATCAATACCTGTTGTTTGTGCATATATATCTATTTATATATATATCCATAGTATATCTTTCTGTGTGTATATATATATATATATATATATATATATATATATATATATATATATATATATATCTGTATGAATATATATGTGTATGTAAATTAATATAGATATATGTATATATACGTTTTTATCTATATATACATCTGTGTGTCCGTTAACCTATACATTTCCCGGACATGGACACTTACACATGCGTACTGGGTTTTATCTCTGCTTCAACAGCATAGTATTGCCTGAGTCATTATGACACCGACACTTCACTCCGGTGAACTTGGATTCAGTATATTGCACTTTATACAGCGGACAGATGTTGCACGTTTTTCATGTCTGTGATGCCGCTGCTAACTGGGATGTGATACAGTGTCATTTGATCTATTACTCGTATGCGCAGCCTATTATTCCTACTACTGTGTTTGTTTCTGTGCACATTCATATTATTACTGTTGATAGGATGAGTGTTTGTGTTACTGTGACTGTACGTCAACATATTGTTGTCTTCATGTAGTTGTGTCTTTCTGCTTTTCCTGGTTTGGGGTTGTCACAGCAGAACTCCGTTCTGCTCATGGATGGCGTATAGGATTTACATGCCAGGCTGCCAGCCCTGATGCACAATGTCCAACAACGATACGCCCATTCACACATGTCTCCATGCAAACGATGCTCTTTCTGGGAATCATACCTACGTACTAGCTTACCTCCACGGGCCGCTCCATTGCACCCACCGCAACATACCCTAGCACTCCTGTGTCCATAATCGCATATCCATAGTTTCTCCTGCACACCCGTGTTGAGTTTCCAAGCATAACAGCCATTATACACCTGATATCGCAGTCATGACACACCTTTACACATTGCCCTCTCCAGAGCATTGGGGCCCTACACACACTTTGTACTGCCTCGTGTATTCACATGCTCACCATCCATTCATATTTGCACATACGTGCCTTTCCTAGTGTTATGGATTATGAACAATTTGTGAGTTACAAGTGTAGGTGGTCGCAACATGTACTACATTCCGTCTGTTTACAATGTTGACGTAGCACTTCAACGATGTTATGGCCACTGGAATAGCCCTACCTCTGGTGTGAAGAGCGGTGCTCTACTCACACTTGTGCAGCTTTATGTGACATACGCTGCGAGCACTTTATAATTCCTTACTTGCTCTGGATTCCCTTCACAACCCTTATGTTTGCTTTCGTCTTTCAGCGTTCCTAACATATATATATATATATATATATATATAGATATATATATATATATATATGTATGTATATATATATATATAGATATATATATATATATATATATATGTATGTATGTAGATATAGATATAGATATATATATATGTATGTATGTAGATATAGATATATATATATATATATATATATATATATATCTATATAGATATATATATATATATATATATATATATATATATATATATATATATATATATATATATATATATATATATATATATATATATATATATATATGTATATATGTATATATATATATATATATATATATATATATATATATATATATATAGATATATATGTAGATATATAATTGCATATTTCTGTTATGTCTGTGGATATTTATCTATACACACATCTATCTATCTATATAAACAAAAGTTACAGCTGTACAAGATAACATACATTTGCTATGCTAATAGCTGCGTACACCCGCGCAGGTGGACTTGCATCTCCTTATTCTGAGTTACATAATTTTACAGGCACTTGTTTGGGATTACATGTGCCTTATTCCTTATGAAAGTACCACTTTGGTGGAATCCGGTTAACGGATCCATGCGAACGCGGTCACCTTTACATGTATAAATGTTGGCTTTACAGCACAGAGGCATTCATTACGCAATTAATATGTGCTATAGTCGTACTTGAACCGGGAATGCCTTTACGTTGGGCAGATGCTGTAACCACTACACTACACTATTGTTGTTCTGGCTCATTTATATGTATACCCATGCTTCATAACTACTCTGACATATGCCTCACCGCTTCCCTTACACAGCAGGCATCCATTCTCCTCCTGGGAAAACCGCAGTACTACAATTAGGACATTCCCTGTTTCCTACTGCTCTGGACCCATGCTGCATGTCTACTCACTCCAAGGATATTCATAACTCCTACGCTTATAGTCCTCGCACATATGCGTGTTTGATTGTCAGGGTGTTCATGTGCTGGTCCGGGTTTAGGCTCGGCCGACTGGTGACTAGAACTGCCCTGGCTCTGTTCAAAGATCAGACGTAGCACATGGACAGAGTTAGTCCATATTTTAACATTCTACCTGTGTTTACAGACGCAGGTGTTTGGGCACCGCTGACAACATTATTAGGACGGAGTTACATAATTTAGGGCGGGGAGTGGTTCCACTACATAATGCAGGTTAGGGGGGGGTTTCCACGTGTTTTCCTTCCCATTTGACTATTTCATTCATTTATAGATACAATGAATATTATTCTGGACATCAGTTATAAATTCACTACATGTATGCAATAGTCCTGTCAACAGATGTGACAGTTGGTTGATGTACTTATATGTACGGACCTCTGTGATACTCGGGGACTCATTTCTACAGTGACAGGGACAAGGCTAAGACAACTTATATAGCCCACCTAATCATGAAGGGATTCACATCTAGATCAGGGGAGGTCATCGTGCCTCTTTACTCATCCCTCATCAGGCCCATAATTGAGTAAAATGCCCCTTTTGGGATGTACCTTACCAGACACCTGCAGCAACTGGAAAGACCCCAAAAGTACCTCACCAAGAGGATCAAAGGGCTCAAACAGATGCCATATGCTGCCCAGTTAAAGAAACTCCAGCTCTACTCAGTGGCATACTGCCTGCTCAGAGGCGATCTGTGCCTGACGTATAAAGCCATGTCCAACCCGGAATTAATGGACATGCTGCACCTCAGAAATTCCAAATCCCATCGAGCTACGTGCTCGAGACTTGAACCTCAGCACTGAAATAAATAGGACATGCTGGAGGGACAGATTCATAACCCAGAGACTCCCTTCACTCTGGAATAAAATCCCAGTCCAGGTTAGGCAGAGTCCCTCATTGACTCTCTTCAAGAGGAATCTTGATGAGTGGATGGGAGATCGTAGGTTTACCCCGGGTATCACTTCTGTGTCACTGTTAGACAGAGGCACAGTATACTAACCTCGAAAAAGGGCATAGCAAAATTAATTTAAAATGGGTGGCAAAAGCCAAACACACTCTGGCTAGGCTTATAAATGCCCTAGGGCAGATAGCCTAGTATGAACCTATAAACCTATGAACTCAGGGACAATCACGGACACTTCTACCGTATTAATACTATTAACTTGGAATGTGTTGACAGATTCATAATACTACTAATTTTCTGCAGTTAAATGCATCTGTTACTCTTCATTGTTGTAAGTACTCATTCTCATTCAACACCTTTCCTCCAAAGGTCACTGGCTTTGTGAGTGGTTAAGAGGCTGGCCAGTTATTGTGCGAATGCTCTGACCATTGGCCGCGTTGACATTGTCATATGTACAGGTTGGGATGTATTCTGGGGACTAGGGTTGCCACCTTTTCAAATGGCCAAGATGGGACATTTTCGGAACACACATCAGATTTTTAAGGCTGACACATACCCACGGTCAGTACAAATGATAGAACTTTACTTATTTGCCTGCATAAAAGCCTATTGTTGTAGCGGTTTAGTTGCTTATTCTGTTTCTTGTAACATTTAGGTATTTTAGATACAGAAATAATTATTTTATGCAACTATTACTTAACATATGGGACATAATTATGTCCTACAATCTCAGGACATTTGCCATTTTTAATATATTTTGTCAGGACACAACTGTCCAAAGAGGGACTGTCCCTCGCAAAGTGGGACAGATGGTAACACTACTGGGGACACAAGATTGTTTGGGCCAACACATAGCCAAGGTCAGTGCAGGTTTAGAACATTCATTTGTTTCCTAGCTGTGAGCCTATACCTTTGGCACTTTTGTTGTTTGCCTGTTTCTTGTACGAATTACGTTTATTCTATCCTGATGTGACCGCTTTAGGCAACTGTTACATGCAGTATGGTACATAGTTATTTCCTACAATCACAGGACATTTGGCATTCTACCATTGTTGGTCAGGTCACACCTACACCCACATTACTTGTCCCTCACACAGTGGATCAGGGGGTATCCTGTTTACATCAGTGCCTTCATCACCCATATACCACGTGTCGCTATGCGAATGTGTGCAATATATTCTCTCGCTTATTCGTGTCGGGACACGTGCGTCACGGGCAGGTGTTTGATCCTGGGTAGTAGGTTCTGCATGACCATCTAGGGCTGGACAGTCTCGTGCACCACTACTGCACATTCCAACTTGCATCCAGATATCTACAGGACTGGACATTGTGTCTTCATACCCATTCTAATGTTTACACAGGTTACTAATCCCATGAGGGATATCCCAAAAATTTAACAAGACCAAAACAAGACCAATAACGAACATTCTTCTGGTGTTACGAAAATGTGCTGGGGGTTTTACATGCAAGGGATACATAGTTTGCAATCCTGAAACTGCCTAAGGTGACACTACCTACTACATATGCATAGTGGTCACTATGTGTAGATGTGGCTGCATCAAACTAGTAGGCCAAGTATGGCTGGATTTGGTGGACGTTCAGGTATGGGGGCAGGTTGTGTGCTGTGGAGGGGATGCTGGGTAGTCCATTATGCATCAAGGTGTGTTGCATTTGATATGGCCAGTTCCATCAGGACCAATCTGTGGGTATGTGCCTGTGACATGTCTGTACATTTGTATCACACATTTTAATATTCATATGTTTGTGGGATTGTGCTCTACAGTATGGCCTGTCTGGTTGTATTGCAGATGTGTATACATTTTTTTGTGTTTCTTTCTGCTTCACCCGCTGCTCCCTCATACACCTCCGGTTCACCAATTCTGCATAAGACACAGTGTCACCTTGCAGGATTATACCATTACCCCCCCCCCCCCCCCCACACACACACACACACATATTCCTGACACTCCATCCATCACTGCTTTGGTTGATGGCCCATGACATGGTCAAGGTAACACATTGCATACCCTACATATTTCAGGTACCTGTATGGTTGTGTGGACTACCCTGCCATGTTTGACTTTCCACATGCTATACCTCATACACATAGGTGCACACCCATACTTAACTTTCATGACATATGACACATCCTGACAAGTTCGTCTTGGACCGCTGATGTGCAGATTTTGGCCGACTGTTCTAATCATTGGTAGGATGCTACCTTTTCCTATGTCCAAGAAGGGATATATTCCGGACACATATCCGATTGTACTGGACAACACGTACCCACATTCAACGCTACGGATAATACTTTTCCTTTCAGCCTACATGTTGCCTTATTGTTGTAGCAGTTTATATTCTCCTTCTGTTTCATTTTCATGCTTATTCTATTTCCTGTCACATTTGGTATGTGAAATACGGACATACCTATTGTATGTGACTATTACATGCATTGTGGGATATAATTCGGTCATACGGTCGCTAGATATTTACATTTATCATGTTTTTTGTTATGGACACTTCTGCCCAGCTGTTTACCCTCCCTCACAATATGGGTCAGCTGGTGACCCTGACCATTGGGCTGGACGTACCTATTGGCGGTGTGCTAACATATGATGCGTTTCACTTCCACTTGGTATAACTATCTACACTGCGTTGGACTACGGGCACACGGTTTTCAATGTCATTTGTTCGCGGGATAGGGACCCGTTATTCCCTACCGTGCATTTGTGTTTGCTTCTTAATTTTGTGTTCGCAGGAACTGTCTTGCATGCTTTGCATATGTTTCATTATCCACAGACACTGACAGATGTGATTACTATTGCTTGCAAATTGTTATATGCAAGCATTTTAGGTTGCACGTCCACAGCTGACATTACCACGCCTCCGTGCGGCACTTCGACACGCCCTATGCACTCGTGCTCCTTTCATATGCACGTGGCTGTGGCGGCAGCGCGCCTTCATTAATATGTATTTGGCACTACTGCACCATCTTCACGCCGCATGGTCAGCGCAAGCCTAACGCCGGCCTTGCACCGAGCTTCATGAATCCCGGGGACCATCTTTCCAACTTCTTAGAATTCTGTCTTGTCTGTCCCTGCTTCTGTGTCTTTTTCTGTTTTGTGTCTCAGTTTCCCTTGGGAGAAGCTTCTCCCTCTTCTGTCTTCTTAATGTGATTCTTTCACTTTTTTCCCTTCTACCATTTTTTCAACTCCTTGTAGTAATCTTTGTGATTTGTTTCCTCTGCATACCTTTTACTGGCATGTGGTCCCTCTACACTTCCTAGTCTCAGTGTCTTCCCTGCAGGGATTTCAGCATCTCATGTTCCACATTCTCCCAGAGTCTCTGCTTCACTTCTCTTACTTCTAAGGTTCCTTTCCCAGTTCGTGTCTTGCAGGCAATTCAGATTTTTACTGCCTGTGTTGATTAACTATCTGCGATACATTTATTTTAAACTATTGCATATCCTCCATATTGTGTAGCCTGAACACTTCCCCCTCCTGCTCTTCTTCCAGAATTGTAGTGCATTTCAACAATGCAACCGCTGCAGTTCACTGTCTCCCACTCTCTTTTATATTCCAATTAACCTGATGTTACTCACTTTGAGCGATTTTCAAGATCATTCATCTTTTCTAATCTTTTTATAGGGTCTGCTAGTTCTTATATTCTGTGAGTATGTTCTTGCAGCTCACTTTTAATTGCTGCTTTATCTTCCTCCAAGTCATCAATCTTTCTTTGCAGGCTTTCCTCTTCTGTTTCGTGTTCTATTGTTCTTTTTCAAGGAGCTCACATCCTAACTTACTGTGATTACCTTTTCAAACAAAATCCACAATTGCTCCTTATTTTTTCAGCTTTAACAATAACCATCTGTTTTTCCTTTTGTTGCTGCTCACTCATCATTCTTTGTAGGTTGTTTTTTCTTCATGCAAAAATGATGTTTATCCAAATTTCTTCAGGCCCTGTCTAAACCATTAGGATTAAGCAGCCGTCTTGGCTGGACTTTTTAGTGCCCTTTCTAAAAATCAGAACTCTTAATGCAAATGTAATACAGTGCTTCCTTGCATTATTTTCCTGTAACCAAGTGATCGGATACAGCAAGATATGGATATCACAGTTATTGTACACACAGTTAACCAATGGTGATTAGCTTACAAGAGAAATTGTGAAATCTTAATTTATTTCTTTTTTAACTAGTTGCTATGCAAATACACTAAACAATCATATGGATAATCATTCTGAATACTTGAATAGTTGTATATTGTCATAGCCTGGTATGAAGATAAACTAAATGACAGTCATACAATTAACCAAATTTCTTCTGCAAGGCAGAGGTAAATAGTTATTATCTCAAAATAGTGTAACCACAATCCCCTAGTAATATAAAATGCTTGTGAAGAATGTGACAGTCAGAAATCGAGTTGTGTATCTCAACAAGGGCTGTTGTTGAGCTCAAATATTAAACCCGACTTTCAGTCAATGTTTAAGAAAGATTACTCTAAATACATTGGTGAGTTCTGAAAAGCCAATAGGTGGCTAAAATAAGTCTTTCCTTTACAAGCATTTTATTTATTTATATCAAGAGACTGAAAATATCCAAAAGGGTGATGACTATTTTCAATGGACTCAAGGGAATCCCTTTGTTGATCTAGAGGCAATTATTAACCACACTTAAATATAATATATATAAGTACACCATGCATATTAGTCAGTTAATATTTTAATATATAAAGAAAAGTAAGAGGACAAATATTCAAAGTCAGAGTTTAGACTGATTAGCAATGCAAAGCATAACCTGACATTGAAGCTATTGATAGCCATATTTATCTTATACCTTCATTTCATTTTCATTTCAATCAGCATTTCAATACAACAAACAATACCATTATGACACCTTCGTATTTTACCCTAATACCTCTGTTGCCTCTACTCTCTTCTATAAAATATCCTAAACATGCATATTAACTTACTATTCTAATCAAATTCCAATATTCATTTCTTTATTATCTCTGTGTTATACTAAAATCTTACTAAAGTAAATTACTATAATATTTTCTTTTCCACTCTAACAGAAACATGGCCTCAAACTGAATTCCAAAAAATGCATCATCATCCCTTTTGGGAAGAATGATGTCCCCACAAATGATCACATTGATAAGAAGGCAGTAAGCATGCAATCAGTTGTGAGGGACTTGGGAACCCAGGTTGATAGCATACTGACTTTTGACCACCATATTGCCTCTGTTGTATGGAAAGCTTTCTACATGGCCTACCTCATTAGTAAGGGTATCTCATCCAGGGACAAGGTTCATAGGTGTGTACTAGGCTAATGGCCCTGGAGCCTTTACAAGCCTAGCCCATAGGATTACATTGGCATTGTGCCATCCAACATTAGTTCCCAGTGTCTCTGTCGAGTAGAGTCACTGGAGTGATCCCAGGGGTGAATTTTCTATTTCCCATCCACTCATCAATATTTCTCTTGAAGAGGGCCAGTGAGGTGCTCTGTTTGACGTGTATGGGAAGTCCATTCCATAGCATGGGCAGTCTCTGGGTTATAAACCTGTCTCTCCAGCATGTTCTGTTGATTGTGTTAATAAGACCGACATTTGTGGAGCATGTGGTGAGGAGGGATTGGGATTTCTTTAGATGTAGCGTTTCTAACAGAGCTGCGTCAGGCATGGCTTTGTAAGTCAAGCAGAGATTGCCTCTAAGTAGGCCATATGAGACAGAGACTAATTGGAGTTTTTAAAGTCTGTCCATATAGGACATGTGTTTAAAGCCTAGGATCATCTTTGTGAAACACTTCTGTGGCCTCTCCAGTTGTTGTAGGTGTCTAGTGAGGTACACAGCAAATGGGGCATTGTACTCAATGATTGGCCTAATGAGGGAAGAGTCAAGGGAGACAATGACCTCTTTCTTCCTGGATACAAAACCCTTAGTAATGAGATGTGCCACATAGAAGGACATTCTGACCACAGTGGCAATGTGGTGGTCAAAAGAATGGTTGCTGTCATCCTGTTTTCCCAGATCTCATAACACCTTCTGTGTTCAGTGGACTACCATCAATGTAGTAATTCATGGGAACTGAGTTTTCCCCAAAGGGGGTGACGACAAATTTTTTGGCATTGAGGTTAAGGCCATGATTCTGACACCAGTCGTTGGTCTCAGTGAGACCTTTCTGCAGGATGTCAGCATCACCTGGGGAGTTAATAATAGCTCTCAACTTGCAACTGTCTGCAAAATTTGTCAGCCTGAGT